>NW_011370531.1:0-3073 GCF_000735185.1 Notothenia coriiceps
AAGGAGAAGAGGGGACACATGTTGATGTAGAAGAGACATGAAGAAGAGGGACACATGTTGATGTAGAAGAGACATGGAGAAGAGGGGACATANCCCCCTCTTCTTCATGTCTCTTCTACATCAACATGTGTCCCCTCTTCTTCATGTCTCTTCTACATCAACATGTGTCCCCCTCTTCTTCATGTCTCTTCTACATCAACATGTGTCCCCTCTTCTTCATGTCTCTTCTACATCAACACGTGTCCCCTCTGTGTAAAGAGACTCTGAAAGTTTCAGGAACAAAGACCCCCTCTCTTTTTGTCCTGATGCATTTATGTAAAAACCTGTCTGAAAATGAGCTGATCAGATTTTGGCCACTTTATGATGTCATAACCATTTTTTGGCTTGTGTAACCATTAGCCAATCAGCAACCAAGGTACCCCCCCCTTATCACCTGAATCTCCTCCTAGAGCACCATTGTGTTCTTTTTAACCAAATCTCTCTCAGAGGGGCGTGGGGAGGGGCTCCTTATTTTCATCTAAAGTAACAGACAGAGAATCATCACTTTGGAAACAGGGCTGAAACAGAGGGGATTATGGGTAATGCTGCAATGATCTGTTTGGTGTTTGGAGCCAAACACTTCAGAGACATGTTCTGTATCTGAGAGCTATAATATATTGATGAAGAACAGGTATGCTGAAGTTAAAGGATCTCCACTCTGAATGTTTCCCTCTCTCCAGGCGAAGGAGGAGCGGCAGGGCGACACGGTGCTGGTGGGCCGGGTCATGGTGCCGTGTTCCCGCGGTCAGGAGCAGGT
Organism: Notothenia coriiceps; assembly: GCF_000735185.1. Lineage (NCBI taxonomy): Eukaryota > Metazoa > Chordata > Actinopteri > Perciformes > Nototheniidae > Notothenia > Notothenia coriiceps. The sequence continues at coordinate 797 of NW_011370531.1, forward strand.
GCACCGCCTCGTCCTGTCGCAGACTCAGCTGCATCGAGTTCACAGTCTGCTGCGCACCTGAGCTCCACCTGCTGCACCCTGCCTGCTGAACCCCCCCCCAGCACCCCCCTCCTCCACTGAGACCAGGGTCCACTGCAGGGGAGAAACCAGGAGGTACTTCAAGAGGAGAGAATCTTTATCTTCTGTGAAAAGCACGCTGATCTGTGACAGTGTGACGGCTAGTCTGAGACCAGTTTGATCTCAAGATCACTCTGGGTATCATTTGAATCGTTTCAGTCGTTTTTAAACCAAAAAATGTAGTCATTCACCTTTTTAAAAGTGTCTCACGTGTCTTATATGACAGTGAGCTGAATGTCATCGGGTTTTTGACAGTTGGTGAAAAAAAATCAGAAGAAGCCGAAGATTTTTGGTAAATTACATTTTTCTCAATTTATCAACAAAACGATTAACCAAGAAAATGATCTCGTAAACATACCTACCAATTTCTGAAAATGTTCAAACTAAATCTGCTTAAAATTCAGAAAACATATCAATCATATTAGCTTTAAAGAGTGATATTACCACAAATGAAAAGTTATACCTTTCAGTCGGTTCAGATCTTTCTGTCATTGGTCTCGATCCAATATCAGATTTGACTGAATGTTTTCCGAAGTGACTCTTTTATCAAACTGCTCTCTGACTGCTGCCGGGCAAACTGTAACGGATACTGGGTCACGACTACATAAAGATTATTGTACCTGCGCTGCTGCATGCTGCCCAGACTCACTGAGTTTCTTTGTTGCGTAGAATATTTATGAGACTCCCGTTTGGCCCGGTGTGGATCCTGCACAGTGTCGTTTATATCATTCAGCCAAAACACCGGATGCTGCTCCATGTTTCTGTGTTACAGCTGCACAGTATTAGAAGGATCATGTTGTAAACTTTTAATCACTTGTGTGCTCCATTTTTATAACTTTACTGTCTAAAGGGAAGAAGGAAATGGTAAATAATAGATATGAAGTCGTTGATATTTTACTGTGGTTTGATCAAAGACACTTTTTGCACATAACAGGAAAAACAATAAAGGAAAACAAATCCTGCACGTTGAATTTACTTAGATGTAACTTTATGTTACATTATTATTACCGTTACATGCAACGACAGACATTGTTGTGGTTTGATTTAAACCTTGTGGACTGCACAGAATTTAAAAAAGATGATTTACCTCAAGGGATTAAATGTTGAAAATGATTGTAATGTTTATTTAAAAGCATTATATAGCTTCAATTATTCAGTATTTATTACACTTGTGGTGTAAATTCCAGTGGGTCGCTTCTTTTACACGCTCTGTGAAATAAGACACGCTGGTTGTATAGAGAGGCGAAGTCCCGCCCTTCTACTTCCGACCCATGGGACCTTATTTCGGAAAAATTATGTATTGAAGTCAATGGGGAGGGAAAGATTATCTTTCGATCCCGTTTGAATTGTGCAACGAATTACACATATGATGTTTGTCAATCTTAAAAAAGAATTTTCGTGTCAAAAAAGTCAGTTTGTCGTAAAACTGTTGAAATATAAGACTATGAAAAATCCGCAACTAGAAAGACTACAAATCCCAGAATCCCGGTCCTGCATGCTGGCTCTTACGGAACCGACTAACTCCCCTTGTGTGCATGTACAGCTCTCAACATGCCCAGACTTGTAGTGATTTTCACTTTCCGCCTCATTCTGAAAGAAAGAAGTGAAATGTGCCAACGTGACGGCCGTCTTGGGCCGTTTCTCAATCGCGAGGATGCTTGCTTGGTAGCACATGTCTTCCGAGTCACTTCCTTCAGAAGCTAGGCAAGAATCCTTCCTGGCATTCGGAAAACGAAGAGTGGAACAGGCTAGCAAGCGTGCGTCATATGAGAGGCCCCGCCTTACAGATTTGGGGAAATTGGTCCGTGCGCAAAGCATTGTGGGGGATTTGAAGGACGCGAAGTCTACCCATGTGCAGCCTCGAAATTACCCCCAAACCAAGGACGCGGCCTCGTGACGAGGCCGCGTCCTTGGTTTGGGGGTAATTTCGAGGCTGCACATGGGTAGACTTCGCGTCCTTCAAATCCCCCACAATGCTTTGCGCACGGACCAATTNCCTATTATACTGTTTTTCATCAATATATTATAGGTCTCAGATACGAACATGTCTCTGAAGTGTTTGGCTCCAAACACCAAACAGATCATTGCAGCATTACCCATAATCCCCTCTGTTTCAGCCCTGTTTCCAAAGTGCTGATTCTCTGTCTGTTACTTTAGATG
>NW_011370531.1:3253-4867 GCF_000735185.1 Notothenia coriiceps
CTCTTTTTCATGTCTCTTCTACATCAACATGTGTCCCCTCTTCTTCATGTCTCTTCTACATCAACATGTGTCCCCTCTTCTTCATGTCTCTTCTACATCAACATGTGTCCCCTCTTCTTCATGTCTCTTCTACATCAACATGTGTCCCCTCTGTGTAAAGAGACTCTGAAAGTTTCAGGAACAAAGACCCCCTCTCTTTTTGTCCTGATGCATTTATGTAAAAACCTGTCTGAAAATGAGCTGATCAGATTTTGGCCACTTTATGATGTCATAACCATTTTTTGGCTTGTGTAACCATTAGCCAATCAGCAACCAAGGTACCCCCCCCTTATCACCTGAATCTCCTCCTAGAGCACCATTGTGTTCTTTTTAACCAAATATCTCTCAGAGGGGCGTGGGGAGGGGCTCTTTATTTTCATCTAAAGTAACAGACAGAGAATCAGCACTTTCGAAACAGGGCTGAAACAGAGGGGATTATGGGTAATGCTGCAATGATCTGTTTGGTGTTTGGAGCCAAACACTTCAGAGACATGTTCTGTATCTGAGACCTATAATATATTGATGAAAAACAGTACGAGTAGGGGACCTTTAAGATCTCCACTCTGAATGTTTCCCTCTCTCCGGCTGAAGAGAGCGGTGGCAGCGCAGGGCGACACGTGCTGGTGGCGGAGTGCATGTAGCCGTGTCCCGCGGTCAGGAGCAGTTGGCCCGGGGCCTCGTCCTGTCGCATGACTCCAGCTTCAGTCGATGTTCCAGTCTGCGTGACGCAGCCTGAGGCTCACCTGCTGCACCCGTGCCTGCTGACCCCCCCCCAGCACCCCCCCGCTCCACTGAGGAACGCAGGGGGGTCCACTGCAGTGGAGAACCAGTGAGGTACGTCAGGAGGAGGGAGCGCGGGGTGAGGGAGGGCTGATAATCTGTGTATCTGGTCTGGAGAAAGCGACGCTGGGGATCGGGTGTGACAGGGATGTGTGACGGGCTGAGTCTGAGACCGTTTGGATCTGCAAGATCAATCCTGGTGTATCATTTGAATCGTTTCAGTCGGTTGTTTAAACCGAAAAAATGTGTAGGTCGATGTCACCGTTTTTAAAGTGTGTCGGGTGCACGGTGTCGTTATATGAGCAGTGAGGGGCTGAATGTCGAGTTCGGGGGTTTGTTGACAGTTGGTGTGAGAACAGAAGATCAGAGAGTAGAGAGCTGCGAAGGGATTTTTTGGGGTGAGAGGAGGCTCTCACAGTTGTTTTCTCGCGAGGGGTCTTAGTCAGGGACGACCGAGGAGTTAACCGGAGGAAAATGGATCGTTGTAAGCACGAGTACCTACGCAATTTCTGGGGAAAGTTGTGCGGAAGACTACAATCCTGAAAATTCAGAGAAAACAGTATTCATATCATATGTAGCTTTTAAAGGGTGATCATGTACCACAGAAGTGAAGAAGTTTACCTTTCAGTCGGGTGTGGTCAGATCGTTTCTGTCATGGGTGGTCTCGATCCGTGTGGATTTGGAACTGAATGTTTTGCCGAAGTTGAGCTGCTGGTGTTGAGGTGCAAAGGCGTGCCGTGCTGCTGGGAGGTGCTGTGGGCGTGGCGAGGCAGAGCGTGTAGAGCGGGGGCGGGG
>NW_011370531.1:5470-7707 GCF_000735185.1 Notothenia coriiceps
AAAAAGTCAGTTTGTCGTAAAACTGTTGAAATATAAGACTATGAAAAATCCGCAACTAGAAAGACTACAAATCCCAGAATCCCGGTCCTGCATGCTGGCTCTTACGGAACCGACTAACTCCCCTTGTGTGTATGTACAGCTCTCAACATGCCCAGACTTGTAGTGATTTTCACTTTCCGCCTCATTCTGAAAGAAAGAAGTGAAATGTGCCAACGTGACGGCCGTCTTGGGCCGTTTCTCAATCGCGAGGATGCTTGCTTGGTAGCACATGTCTTCCGAGTCACTTCCTTCAGAAGCTAGGCAAGAATCCTTCCTGGCATTCGGAAAACGAAGAGTGGAACAGGCTAGCAAGCGTGCGTCATATGAGAGGCCCCGCCTTACAGATTTGGGGAAATTGGTCCGTGCGCAAAGCATTGTGGGGGATTTGAAGGACGCGAAGTCTACCCATGTGCAGCCTCGAAATTACCCCCAAACCAAGGACGCGGCCTCGTGGAATTCCAATTATACTGGAGATTGGAACACAGTCCTTCGGCGGCACTCGATTATGTAGTATCCTTGAAACATTGGCTCTGGAGCAGCTTTACTCGACATTGAGAAACGGCCTTGGTGTGTGTGGTGCGAGACGGGAGATGTAGTTCATTGAGCGGTTTCACACAAAAAAGTGTTACTTCACAGTTTTACGACACATCTTAATTTTTTTGACTTCTAAAATTATCTTTTAAATTGACAAACATCATGTGTGTAATTCATGGCACAATTCAAACGGGATCGAAAGATAACTTTTCTCTCCCCATTGACTTCAATACATAATTTTTCCGAAATAAGGTCCCATGGAGGTCCCCCGGAAAGGGAGGGGCCTCGCCTCTCTATCGGTACATTTACCGAATTACAAAAGAAAAGTCCAGAAATGTTTACCTTTTGTTCTGCTGACTTCCTGTTGCCGCTTCAAACTTCGTCCGAGCCTTAACGCTGCAGAGCCTCGTGGAAAATAGCGGTCACCTGCCTTAGGATGTTTGATTTATTCAACGCAAAACGACATCTCTGCCAAAGAATCTGTTTCATCACATTTGCCATGGCTTATTTTTTTAAACAAAGGCTTTTAGGTTATTAATCCATGCTAATTATTTAAATGATTTGATAGAGTATTTATGTTTACATTGTTTTGTCATGACTTGAAGATGTATTTGACTATTTAACGAATGGGCATAGTGCATCTACTTAGCTGTAGTGTAAGAGGGAAAATGCAGACTTTTTAATTTATTTATTCATCATGTTATTTATGTGTGAAACTGCCGCTTGTCTAACTTGTCTTACCTGTTCCTCGTGTGGCTTCCTGCACAACAGATAACCGATCAATAAAGACATTAAAGCCAATTGACCTTTGTCGTCCTTCACTTCAATCAAAACAAGGAATCCTGAGAGTTTTAAATAATCTGGTTTATTTTTGTTGCAACAAACACACTTTAAAATTGTATCCAATTAAGACATATCACTGGTTTGTAAAGTAGGAAAAAGTTTTTCCTTAGTTTTTTATACATAATCTTTCAAGTGTCAGCTATAAAATGTGATCTCAAATAAATATAAAAGTTAGTAGTCTTGTTTTTAATGTTCATAAAATTGTGAAAAAAGTTCATATCACTGATTTTATCTACAGTAAAAAATGTGTTTGATCACTGCCACGCTGTTCTTCTGCCAAGGACATGGTTAGTGATTCTCTGAAAGACAAACAAAGATATGACTTATTAATTTAACCCTTAGATGCACGAGTGACTGGACCCTACTCTTCCATAAGTGGGTCAAAAAGGACCCGTATTAGAATAATGTGTTTTTATGCCCTTTTTGGTTAAGAAATATTTTAGATTTAATTTTTCACTATTTATAATTTTAGACATTTTTTTTACATTTTGAAAAAAAAACATTTTGAACATATTGATGCATAGATCTCTGCTATTCTGAGACCCTCACAGTATTCCAGTCCCTTTTCAAAACTCATCTCTTCTCATCTTGTCTACTCATAGCCCGTTGATAAACTTTGATAGTCCTATACCTCCCCCACCCTAACCTTCCCTTATATTGTAAAGCTATTTTGAGTCCTTGAAAAGCCCTATAAAATTATAATATATTATTATTATTATACTGACAGGTATCAGATCTTGCTGTGTAAAATAATCTTCCTGAGAGTTGTCACTTGTGATGTAGTCTGTGTGGTCTACAGTGAATGTATTCCCAACAGCACT
>NW_011370532.1:0-1941 GCF_000735185.1 Notothenia coriiceps
CCCACTTTGAGAACCACTACGCTAGAGTGATGCAACGTTACAAAGCCAAGAAGGCACAAGCATTTGTTTACTTATCAAGTTCGTGTGAGAAGCTGGATTCGCAGGTTTACTGATCGGACCATTGTTAACACACAAATGACTTTTTTGTGTTTAGTAAATACCTACAAGATAAAATATGAATAATGTCAAAATCTTTGTATAGCCCTCTTTCTCAAGCGCATGTTTCAGAGCAGATGATGCTTCCATCTCATTTTCTACAGTAACCTTTGTGAGCTTGTTTAGGATATATCGGCAATTGGCAATTCTTTAAGTCATCAACTCTTGTAATCCCTTAATTATGATTTTTTTAAATCAGTAGTTATTTGGATGATCAACGAAATGGCTGATGACTTGATTAAGTCAAGGAGTGTGGAAAAGAGGAGCAGTCCGTTTCTCAACAAGATCAAGCTCTTTATTCCTCCCTTGTAGTCCTATGATTAAATGCATACAAATGAAGAAAGAGGCCGCTTTAAAAGCGTATTTCTGGCATAAATCCATCATTCAGCCTTTACGACAGAAATGCTGCTGTTTTCTTGTGCTTGTAATCACAGAAAAAATAGACTATATCCTCTCGAGCTCTCGAGGGTATTTCCCTTGCTAAGCAAGGAAACATCTTTATGCAGCACACAATGTTCACCTGACGTTTCAGCAACTCGTTTTCAAAACAGTCATGTTTAAGACTGGATGTTGATCTGATCAAATGAATAATGGGCATAACTGAGACCATAGTGTTTTTCAACTCACCACTAAAGTGAGCACACATTACGCTCAGGTGGAAGAGGCAGCAGAGCGATTTCCTCCCTGGTGGGCTGCTGACAGCCGCTCTGACAGGACCTCCACTCCCTGTCATGGACAGAGCTTCATCTGTAACTAGCATGTTAATACCTTTATACAGTCTATGGATAAAACCCTCAAATGAAATTAATTGTCTTTTAAAAGTGCAACAATAGTCTGGTAAATGATTTCCGAGGTTGTATGTCCCAGTCTTATAGGCTCAGGGTGACCTCTCTGAAGCAGCTTCCATCGAAATCTGCACAAATAATCCAGGTTGAGGTGTGTCAGTTATCTCACACACAGCCAGGGACATAAAATAAAAGTCACTGTGACCCATCTACTCTGATGCAGTTGTTGCATCTGACACAATATTATCCCTTACCACCAGGGGCGCCATAAGGGGGTGAAAAGTTAGGACGATTCTAAGGGCCCGTGACTGACAGGGGCCCCAAACATTTTTAGAACATTAATAAAAAATGTTTAACCTGTTAGGCCCCAAGCCTGTTTTTCAGGTTTCAGGCTCGAAAATGGCATTCCCAGAACAAATGACCATATCTTCTCTTCTAAAAGGGTTAAATTAATCATCTTTTTTCTCAAAGTAATGATAAACCTGTGAGTTGGATGTAGAAAAGTCAGAATCAATATAGATGTTTTTTATTTTAAAGAAAATTCCGATTGAACATGGTAAAAAACTGTAAATGATAGTGTCCGTCCAAAACATATTTTGTACTTATAGTGAAAACTAACCGTGGATGATGGGTTAGTAGACTAAAAGCTTTAGGAATCCATAGTACAACATATAATAAGTACCCTGTATCAAGATTGATGCAAAACAAGTGATATTTGACCTTTTTAGACAGATTTAGCAAAAAAAACCTCTTCTGGGGCCATTTGGGTGGATTTTCCATATCTCTGGCCCCCCTTGTTCGATTTGGACATGTGACATCTCTTTCTGACCGTCAGAGCCAATAGAATCCAAGGGAAATCGTCCCGCACACACTCATGTTAAAAAAAAGGTGCGTCTTCGCGCATTCAATCTTGCTACAGAGCCTAGGAATGGCCTGCTCTGATATTTGAAAACGGAATTGCAGTTGTATTGCTTATAGATTATCAGAACATTTCAAGGGG
>NW_011370533.1:0-10168 GCF_000735185.1 Notothenia coriiceps
GTGTGTGTGTGTGTGTGTGTGTGTGTGTGTGTGTGTGTGTGTGTGTGTGTGTGTGTGTGTGTGTGTGTGTGTGTGTGTGTGTGTGTGTGTGTGTGTGTGTTTCATTGTGTCCAGTGCATTGAACTGCTGTACCTGCCTGAGATCTAAGCCAAACATTGATAGCCTGTTGTGTTAGCACAGCAGAATAACGCCTTCATTTTGAAACAGAACAAACAGCCATTCAGTGAGCTGCGGCAGTTTTTTCTTCCAGTAACAAACCTTCTATCTTGTGGTGTTACGGTAATAACCTTCCTCTTTACCATCACATGCAGATCTTATCAATTGAGGGAAGACAGAAGCTTTACATGCTCCTGTAGGCAGATTTCAAGTTATCTACATGTTTGGTACACAATTTGTGAGATTAAAATCTACCGGGATGATAAATGTTCATCGTGAAACCTAGTTATGATTTGTCAGTGATATAAATACGACCATAGATTATGAGATGGAGTCATATTTTAGGCAGCTATTGACTCAGGTTACACTGGAATTCATTTAATAGGGCACATAACAACAACAACAACAACAACAACAACAACTGTTCTGTGCTTTTTTATTCTCATTGTCAACAAATCGCATAAAATGACCAAAACCTGCTTTACTAACACGTAGTGTATTCACTTAAAAGCCCGATATACTGTATTGCTCTGTTACATGAACCTCTATTGTTGAACAACACTTCTTAAAAACACATCAATGAGCCATATTGTGTGACTGTGTGACATTTCCATTCATTATGACAAAAACATACACTGTTTAGAGTCAATCGCTCACAGGATGTACTGCTAATGTCAATACTCACTAGACCAGAGCATGCACTGTATCAATGCATTATGTTCTTCGGTTTGACTGAATTACTTAGCATGTTTAGGGATGATGCTAAATAAAGAAATACAAGTAGAAGGAAATTGTGTTGGTGCTGAGAGACACAGCAGGGCTGGAGAAGTATGCAGAGAGTATTGGGAGACTGACAGATGTGTTATTCATTGATCATATCAGCAGTATTATCCTTCATGGTGTACATTAGACAACTAAAGTCTAGGCATGGTGCTTGTTTTATTAGAATCTCTATGTGGAAGACTTTGCTTCATCTTTTGGGGTTTCTAGTTTTCTGGTCACTGAGTGATAACAGTGAAATATTATTCCTTTACCAAACAGGTCATATTTTTTGTTTATCTTGTTTGACTTGTTGTTGTTTGTCTGTCTAGCAATGATACAGAAAGTGTTGGAACGATTTTCATTCAAATTGAAGAGTGTAGAACAGGCAAAGGAAAAACCTCTTACATTTGGAGTGGATCCTAACGGACAAATACACACATTATATTTCACTTTTGTTCGTATTGTGAAATAAGGAATGGGTTTGCTGGAGGTCATCTCTCTGAGTGCCCTTCTTATTTATGTTGTTATACACATTAATTATAAAGTCTTAAATAAGATGTTCTCGAGGAAAACGGTCATTGTTATGTGTTCTCTGTTATAAAATATAAATGATGCCTGCTTGTGAATAGTAACAATCGTTCCTAAGTCAGGTCATTTTCTGTTCCAGCGTGTACTGTTGATTTAAAAAGGATCTTTGTAATCTTCAGTTTTATTTGATTTAAACTCCTAACCTCCCTCATATGAACAGTCACATGCAGAGATTTACTTGATTTACATGGTAGCTGGGCATCTGTGTGTGTGTGTGTGTGTGTGTGTGTGTGTGTGTGTGTGTGTGTGTGTGTGTGTGTGTGTGTGTGTGTGTGTGTGTGTGTGACTGCTGCCAGTGCTGTGTGTCTGCTTTGTGTTAACCATAATACAGAGAAGAGGGACACGTGCATAATCACAGATTGTCTCAAACTGATAGCCTTATCAACACTCTTCATGGAGGTTTTACATTACGCACACACACACACACACACACACACACACAACACACACACACACAGCACACACAACACACACAAACACACACACACACGCACACACACACACACACACACACACACACACACACACACACTCCAGAGTGCTGTGGAATGAGGATGCCCTAATGCCTTTTGCAGCCTGTGAGGGTAGCACCTCGGGTTGCTAAGGCCTGCAATTTAATCCTGTGTTGCAGAGGACTGCTGCTACTTTTGGATGAATCTATCCGTGTTGTTGGATTCAATCTTTGTATCTCCAAAATGTCAGCCCTCCTCCAGGAGTGAATATAAATCTGCATTGCCTTTTGATTGGGGAGCATTTTTGAGTTGCTTTTATCTGGAGGGTTTTTGTAGAGAATCTTTATTTTAATGAGTCCCAAAAGGCTGTAAAGGCTTCTCAAAACACCCCAAAATCTTTTGGAACAAGTAAAAAGATAAGAAATATTTCTTTAGAGAGTATGTGCTGATGTCACTTGCCGGACAGATAGGGGTAAAAAAGCACCCTGCAACATGGCAGCTGTTTAAATGGCAAACTGCGAAACTGTGAGTAAAACAAACTGTTTAAATTAAAGGCAGTCCGACTGAAAAGAGATTGGCACAACCTTAAAAAAAAAAAACGGTCAATGGACACTGATCGGGGATTGGGGATCCTCACATTTACATGAAACATATCTTAACACAGGTGTTAAACATAAAGCAAAGACGGAAGAAATACTTAAAGGTGGGGTAGGTAAGTTTGAGAAACCGGCTCGAGATACACTTTTTGTTATATTCCATGGAATGCTCTTAACATCCCGATAGCAATGAATATCTTAAGTGCTTTGACAAAAAATCCATAAAAAAATTTCATCTGTGGAAGCCGTAGTACTGTAAAAAGCACGACCAATCATCTGAGCCGGCCCGGCTAAAATAACTGGATGGCCTACCTGCCTGTCAGCCTTCCATCTGTGCACAAACTTATCTCGTGCCCTCATTGGTCATGTGCGCGTTCGTGTGTGTTGGAGGAGGGGCTCTGTAAGGAAGTGGCAGATTTTTTCCGGTTGTGTATTTTCAAATTCTAGCGCACTCGAGCTGGTTTCTCCAAAATTACATACCCCACCTTTAAGCCTTGAAGTTTGGATGTACTAAAGGCAGCATTTGTTTTTTGATTTGTTTGAAACAAAGACACCAATGCATATTCTGGTCATATGTGGACTGGATGTATTTTTCTTTTTTTTAATACAGCATCTTTTTATTTTGAAAACTGTGAACTAGCTTGCTTTGAAGCAAACACTATATAGAGCGTGACATGTACACTAAATATAAGTGAAAGAGGATCATTATTAAATGTATGGCTGTCAATACAGTGTGGGAAGATTTTACCCAGAACTCCAGCAGACCTGAAGATAAACAGAAAACGCAAACCGACGTTTAGTTCTCCCTATTTGGTTGTTTCTGTGAATTGCTTCTCTTTTTACAGCTTTTGAAAATCTATAAGAAAAGAACTCTGAAAAAAGCTCTGTATTCTTGCTCAATTTATTCATATAGCCAATCCCACAACAACCGACTCTTTCCCATTCTAATATGTGTTATTAAAGCTGAACCCTACAATTGCAATTCATTTGGCGTAGCAGCAACAATTTTCCTTCAGTCACACAAACCTTTATTTGAACTTTGAGCCATTACTGAGCCAATACTCACATCCTTCTTCTGAATAACCACTCTGGACATACTTTTACATGACGTCCCTGTAATCATATGATGAATACGGAGCTGTGTGTTTGTTTGTCTGTGTTACTGTATCCAGGAGAAAGAAAAAAGCAGAGATAGAAACACTAAAGCAAGCAAGCAATATATCTGCACACCGACGCTCACTGGTTTTTAAAAATGAGTCAAAGCTTGTTGCTTTGGAAAATTCCACTATATTGTGATGTTCATGTAGAAAAAAAAAGGACTGGCGCTCTCTTTCTATATGTTTGTGTGATCATTGTAGAAGTAACATTTGCTTAAACAGACTTAGATTGCGTTGTTTATTTGTTACACCCACACAACAACACACACAAACACACATATATTTCTCTCAAGGGAAAAGGAGGTGGCACTATTAGCTCATAATGCAAATCATCAGCAGATGAGGCCGCTGTGTCTTTCTGCTCTCCTCCATCTGCAGTTTAATTAAACATTCCTGACAACAATACTGCACTTGACAAATGTCAGTTTGTCAGTCCCTTTCACTCATATTGGTCATCATCTTCATAAGACCAGAGTGTACTTTTTCATTGTCTCTCTTTCTCAGTCCGTATCCGTGTGTCAGAAGTCAGAACCTCTCCTCCCACACATTTCCATTCAAGTGCACAATATGTATGTTTGTCCTAGGGAAAAACACAGAAACAGAGCAGGAAGGAGAAGCAGAAGGAAGTGGAGTGGAAATGGGTGTCAGCAAATCATTGTATAATCTAATCAAATCTACTTATCACACATCAAGGACCTCAAACGATCCAATGACTGATAATTAAGTCAATCAGGAAAACAGACCTCTCCCCATTACCATTAAGGTTCTCATTAAGGTTATACTGTCCATGCTACCTTCTATGAGCACCTCCCAATTATGTTTTTTAAATCAATAAGCCTCTCTGTAATTACGCAGTATAGAGGGTATGTAGGCGGCAACAGACAGGAGTGCAGTGGCTGTAATGGAGTTAAACAGAGCTTTAATTATGTTGTTTCTGCCTCGCCTCTGTGAGCTGACAGCCAACTGCTCTGGAGCTCCAATACCATGATTTGTACTCGCTTTCTTCACTTAATTTACCCTCTCTATTGCTGACTTTTTGTACGCAGCTTTTAAACTACATGTGATTAGGACATCATTAAAATGTGAAGGTTTGGTTCACCATGGTGACAAAAAGGACATGATTCACTTGCCACTTGTGGTAATTTGTATAAATGACCTTTGTTTGGTCTATTATTAGTCAAATTGTGTTTCATCTTCACTCACTTCCCTTTTTTTCTTTCCATTCTTTGTCAATATGTGTCTTACAAGGTATTGTGAAGGTTGTAGCTCTTATTTTGAAGGTGACATATCTTTAAGGGCACTGATCTGACTTGTTAGTTATCGATACTGTTCCTGAGCTTAAGTGTTTGAGTCAGAATTGGCCCAACATCCATTTTCTGTAGCTATTCATCACTAATGGCTTTTTATTCAAGAATAAAACATAATAAGACCACAGAATATGTCAATATTTAGTTTCACATTAGGTTAAATATTGAGTAAATTGCCCTTTCAATTCTCATACAGTCATGAAGCCATGTACACTCATTTGATGTATGTCTTTTGACGACCCTCAAACATCTCTCCGTCCTGATTTCTGCCCTTTTTAGTGACAGCAGTTAGAGCGGATAAGCCTAGTGACAGTCACGATCATTTTTGTGTCTGTGTGTGTATTTGTGCATTCAAGCGTGGAAAGCTTTGTGTTATGATTAACTGAGGTATAGCAGATGGAGGTGACCCAGTATCTGCTCCTTCAGCACATGTCACACATCACAAACAGAGTATCTATTTTTCTTTCTGTTCATGTCATTTTGCCTATTTTGTCTGTCTTGTTCTTGGTTCTCCTTGTTCTTCCCCAACTCGTCTTCTTTATAACTTTGCAACCGTTCAAAAGCAATCTGGATTCTCAGACATTTCTAATTTAATGTTTGCCTTCCTCAGGGGAGAATTGTCTGACCATCTTGTTTCCTGCCTCGATCTATGGGAGATCAGTTTAGTGGGAAATACACAGAGATAGCAGATGGGTTTGACAGAGACAAACACCAGTCCCTCAATTCAATTCAAAACCTTTATTTATCCAGGTAAAATCCCATTGAGATAAATGATCTCTTTTTCAAGGGAGACCTGCATGTCATCTATACAGTAAGCACCTCAATTTAAACAATAGATGATCAAAACTCTTTACAACAGTTCTAGGAGGCGTGTGGCGCAGTGGATAGAGCCTTGGTCTGGGGGTCAGATGGTCACAGATTCAAACCCCACTGCGGCATGTCGTGGTGTTGTGCAAGACACTTCACCCAAAAAACTGCTCCCGTGGGGATTGCCCACAGTATTGAGTATGTAAATCGCTTTGGATTAAAGCGTCTAACATGTAATGTAATCTAATAAACACTTTAGCCCAATGCTAAAGAACTCAGTGACCTGCACTGTTTTGGTATGTCAACCTGTAGCGTCCCATAGTATACGGAGTGCATGTAGAAACGGAGTGAATGTAGAAAAACACAGCGGCTTCATGGTTCTCATATTAAAATAGTGGAGATAGTTTGGCTCCCAACACTGATATCACACTCAAATCATACTCCTTCCACTTGGAGACATCTGGGATGGAAAGACTTTTGGATGCCGCCGATCCACTGGCAGATGGTCAGGGCAGCTTCGAGCTGACAAATGAGCAAAATCATGCACTGTTAAGATTTCATAATGGCAAACATTGCATCTGAAGTGTCCAGTGGCGATCGTGGATGAACCCACATGAGCGTCGTAAAAGTTGTGTGTGAATGTGAGGAGTGTGCGAAAGAAGGGGAGAGGAAGACAGAGCACATGGGAAGAGGAAGGCTTGCCCAGTACATACCATTCTCAGTGTCCCGTGGAGAATGCCAAGAGCCAGACCCTAAATTCTCAGCCATGTGCTCCCCGGACTCCTCCATAAAAATGCTTTACTTATACAACAGTTATCCTGCTCACTATATATTGTCCTTCAGGCTCGCATTGCTCCCATATAAACCCTCTCTCCTATGGAAACAAATGACAGCACATTCCCCTGCCAGCACACACACAAACCAGTTAATAAGTAGAAGATGCAGTAAACTACCCCATGTTACCTGCTGTGGGTTTATTCAGCTGTTTAGGGGGAGAAATGCAACAATATAAGGTCAATTCGTTTTTTACATGTTTGCCTCACTTTTTGCCAAACTGTGCTGCAAATATCAATAAGGCAAATATCAATAAGATACAGGAACAGTTTTAGGTTTTGGGAAATAAAGTATGTTTGTGCAGAGAGTTAGAAAAACTGCTGCCACTCTCATGTGAGGCAGCTGCGGCTCAGGAGGTAGAGCGGGTGGTCTGCTGATCACAGGGTCACAGGGGCATGATAACAAGCCCCCGTCCGGGTGATGACACAACACCACACTAAATTCAGTTCATAAATTTGACACTTAAAAGTTTCCTTTTCAAAATATATATCATTCCCTTTTTGGAAATGCACATGAAACACTCTTACCATTGGCACCTCCACAGCTGTTATTTAAAAACAAAATACTTTCCTTTTTTTGAAGTTTGCTTGTGCTGGTATTTCTATTTTCCCAACCAGTGATGAATAACACCAGAAGCAAATGCCAGGAGATTTTTCCCAAAATATATTTATGATTGGTCCTACACAAGGCAAAATGGCCTTCTAGGTAAAGATATGAGTCGTAATTGACGACATTTATACAGTAAGGCAATTTTTCGCCACATGAGTTCACTCATCATTAATTGCACTCGGGCTACAGATCACTCTCAGAAAACGTTCACCAATATCTTTTCACCCAATATTATTTAAATAAAGCTGGAAAGAATATATTTTGACATTAGAAATAATGTTTTACCTAGCATGGTTCCCAACGCTCCCTGCCATCAGTGTGTGATTGTATGCATGAATGCATCAAAAACCTTTTTGAGGTCTTTTGGACAAAAGTGCTTCATAAATTAGGCCATTTATCGGTTAGCTTAGCTCAGCATAATGTCTTTAGACTTTGTACAGATGTTAGCTAGCTGCCTCCTGCTGCTGCTTCATTACTGTACAGACATTGGAGTGATATACTGTAAGTCAGTAACTCTCAGTAGTAAAGAAACATAGTATAAAACAATGCCAAAATTAGGAAACATGATATTTTGTTCAATACAGTTTGAAGGTAATGTACAAACAGCTTGCATAGCCCAAGTGACTAAACACAGCTATTCTGATGTCCTGTCCTCGCAGTGAAGCTGTGGGCTTCACTCTCCAACTCCGGCCAAACAGTAGAGACTAAGAGTAAGAGATAACCCTTAGAAGCCAAACTAAAATCCAGCTATACCTGCATCCTGTAAACCAAGCTAACCCACATCCTAACCAGCCTCTCTACTGAAAACACAAAAAGTGACCAACCCTCCGATCAAACTAGTAAAACAGCATTAACTGCCAAAATGTCAACTATGACAATTAAAAATGAAAAGTAATCCCATTTCAGTAGGGTGTCAAATATGCACAACACTGGTAGTTGACATTTACATAATCAAAGGACAGATTAACCAGGGCTGATCCATAGTGTCTCCTAAGCCCTGTTTCCAGTTGAGAGAAATATCACAAGCGAGAGTGTTTATAGTGTGTCATATCCAAACTAACCAACAAACCTGACTGTTATGCACTT
Organism: Notothenia coriiceps; assembly: GCF_000735185.1. Lineage (NCBI taxonomy): Eukaryota > Metazoa > Chordata > Actinopteri > Perciformes > Nototheniidae > Notothenia > Notothenia coriiceps. Next base: position 8,355 of record NW_011370533.1, read on the forward strand.
GCCAAAGGTGCATCTGTTAAACACATCCCGACACACACCGTCAAACCTGTGACAAACACCAACATGAGGGACACAAACCGGTCTTTGGCAACCTGATACGCTAAAATAGATATAAATGGTGCATAAAACACACATCAGCAGCTCTTCTCATGGGCTTTATAATGCACAAAAACTAATAGAAAAACATAACAAGCTAGCAGCAAGAAGCTAACAGTCCTGTGCCACTGTTCCTGCAGCTCTGTTTCCATAACTCAACTGTGCATGTGTTCAGCACCTGCATACATACCTGCATGTGTGCTGAAGGAATGGATGGAGACAATCATGGCATCAACATTGTGCTCACAGTAGCCTACATGAAAACACACACAAGAGGATGGGGGGTGGGCAAACAGAAGACTGTCTGTCTGAAGAGTTAACATTTTGAAAAGTGTATCTGTATAGAGAGTTCCCACACAATAGCTTTTCCTTATTCCTCTTTATATTGATAACTAACATGCATTGAAATTGGTCCTTTTTAAGTAATCGGGATATTACCCTTTAGAACTGAGATGGAACGATGAGCTCTTTAAAACAGTAAGTTGGAAAATTGTTTGAAAATAGAAGCACATCAGCCATAAATGAGACAAAACGCAAACTGCATCCTGCAATCAACGCACACATCAAACAGACTACTTGATTTGAGCTTAATACATTATAACTCAAGGAACTGTGAAAGAAACTGTGAACTTCTCTGAAGAACCAGCACCTTACCGTGGTAGAGAGGTTTGTGTGCCCTGATGAACCTGGGGGCTGTGTTGTCTGGAACCTTGTGTTCCTGGTAGGGTCTCCCATGGCAAATTGGTCTCAGGCAAGGGGCCAGACTAAGATTGGTTCACAAGACCTCATGAAAGACGACACACGAAGTGAGGATACCCGGCCCAGAGGAAGACCGGGGTCCCCTTCTGGAGCCAGGCCCAGAAGGAGGACTCGTCGGCGAGAGTCTGGTGGCCGGGCTTGCCACGGAGCCCGGCCGGGCACAGCCCGAAAAGGCGACGTGGGCAACACCTCCGCTTCTCCGTCCCGCGGGCCCACCACCTACGGGAAACAGCGATGGGGTCGGGTGCGCTGCCAGAAGGGTGGCAGTGAAGGCAGAGGGTCTCGACGGACCAGACCCGGGCAACAGAAGCTGGCTTTGGGGACGTGGAACGTCACCTCTCTGGGGGGGAAGGAGTCGGAGCTTGTGCGGGAGGTGGAGCGTTACCAGTTGGATCTGGTTGGGCTCACCTCTACGCACAGCGTAGGCTCTGGAACCTTACTTCTGGATAGGGGTTGGACTCTATTGTTCGCCGGAGTTGCTCAAGGTGTGAGGCGCCGGGCAGGTGTGGGGATACTCACAAGTCCCCGGTTGGGTGCTTCGTTGTTGGAGTTTACCCCAGTGGACGAGAGGGTCGCCTCCCTACGCCTGCGGGTTATGGGGGGGAAAACTCTGACTGTTGTGTGTGCTTATGCAACCCAATAGCAGTTCAGAGTATACGGCCTTCTTGGAGACCCTGGAAAGAGTCCTGTATGGGGCTCCTGAAGGGGACTCTTTAATCGTGCTGGGAGACTTCAACGCACATGTGGGCAATGATAGAGACACTTGGAGGGGAGTGATTGGGAGGAACGGCCCCCCTGATCTGAACCGGAGTGGTGGTTTGTTACTGGACTTCTGTGCTAGTCATGGATTGGCCATAACAAACACCATGTTCGAACATAAGGATGCTCATAAGTAGGGATGCACCGAATATTCGGCCGCCGAAAATTATCGGCCGAAAATGGTTAAAAAGGACCTTTCG
>NW_011370534.1:0-1167 GCF_000735185.1 Notothenia coriiceps
CCCGGGCACAGGCCGACGGGTCATAGGCCTAATGGATTTTGACAGAAATGTTCCAATCCTGTCCGTCAAAATGACGGGCAGCGAAAAAGTATAGCGCAACCTCTGGTCCCGAGCCACCCTCTCTTCCTTCTCCCTCCTTCATCCTCCTCTATTATGTGGCCTATTCCAAGGCAGGCTCCTCCTTCTCCTCCTCTCCATTCTTGAAAATATGCTCTTAAAATCCCTCTGCCCCCTAACCCCTCCATCCTCCCCCCTCTGAGTCGGAACAAACAAGACATTAGAAAAAACAACAACAACATCCCGTCACATTAGCATGTCAATCGCTGCTCAGCCTCTCTGTTCTTCTGCTCCCTCCTTTGCAGAGCGAGGGGGGCATCACTCTTATTCCTCGTCTTCATCACAGTAGCAGGAGAGGAGAGCAGGAACAAGTGAAAAGATGAATAAAGCATGGAAGAAACAAGAAGGGAAGGATGCAGAGATAGAAGGAGTAAAGGAGGGAGAAACGGAAGGGAGGAAGGAAGGAAGGAAGGTAGGAAGGGAGGAATGAAGGAAGGAAGGGAGGGAGGGAGGGATGAAGGGAGTGAAGGAGAAGGGATGCAGAAGCAAGAGATAAGGAAGCAAGGGAGGTATAGAAAAAGGGAGATATAGTAAAAGTGATGTTAGGCATTGTGGGGGGGGGAAGGAGAAAAGTGTGATTGTTAGGGGCGAAGTGAGATGGATGGGAAAAAAGGAGAGAAGGAAAGGAAAAGGAAGTGAAGGGGAGACAGATGTATAAGGTAGAGGAGCAGAGGAGTGCAGCTGCCTCCTCATTCCCACACTCTGTTCCCGTCCAGACTTCATTCAATGTTCGCCTAATTAACATCTCATCTGCATAACTTGTTGCTCCCCCCCCTCGTCTCCCCTCTTAGAAACAATTGCCACCAGACCGAAAAGAGACTTAATCCAGAAAGCCCCAGTGTTGCAGATACGAACCACTCGTCTTCCTCCTGGCCAATTAAATCTATCCTCAGCTCTGAGACGCTACTCATGGTCCCGCCCCTGTCGAGGCTCCCTCACTTTGGATGTTGTTCTGTAGGATCTCCGAGGTCGTGTGAACTTACCGAAAAAAGAGAACGTTTTCTTTAGTTGATATTTTGGATGTAGTTTGCCGTGGATGTGTGGGTCAGT
>NW_011370535.1:0-1961 GCF_000735185.1 Notothenia coriiceps
AGGAGGTTAGGTCCCCCCCCCCACTTAAATCATGTTCAAATGGATAGGAAACTAAATACATTTGCACACATCTTGTGTCCATATCTTTCTGTTTTGGTGGTCATGCCACAACCGTGCACGTGCATGCATGCGCGAGTCATAGTGAAGTGAGTTTCTGCATTTGGGGGGGGGCATCTTGCCTAAGGCAGCAAATTGGTCAGGGCCGGCCCTACATGAATAAACATTGATTGATTGATTGATTGATTGATTGATTTATTGATTTATGTATTTATTGATATTCCCCACATGATGTTCCAGCAGATATGAGCGGCTCCTCCTCAGGAGAGCAGCTGCACATCAGGCCTGCCACAGAGACGTTCCTCTGTGATTACACCTCACATTATGCACACTGAGCCTGATTGTGCTCTCGGTTAACTGCCGGATGATTTACAGAAACAGCCTCCGTGTTCCTCACTTCCTGAGGTCTCTACGATCGACTCCACATAAATCCCTACTTTATGTTCCCTGTTGATGAAATGGATGAGGGGAAGGCAAATCAAGCTGAAACCAAGCTTGATGTAGAAGAGACATGAAGAAGTGGATTTTGCATGATAGGAGACCTTTAATATTTGATGCCTGAACAAATGTTGTTCTATAGATCTCTTATCGCGTGTTTTTTGACTGCTGCGTTGGAAAACCTCAATACAACAGCTATAGAGATTTACACTTTCTGCAAATCTGCACCGCCTCAGGGCGTGTGTGTGTGCGTGTGTGTGTGTGTGTGTGTGTGTGTGTGCGTGCGTGCGTGTGTGTGTGTGCGTGTGTGTGCGTGCGGATAAAAGGAATACTTGCATTGTGTTTTTGAACTGGAGCTAAAATAAGAGGGTTTGTTGGCTCAGTTTTCAAAGGCAGTGACCTTAAATAAATTCCCAGCATCCTTTGTGGACTTGTCATTGTGTGGAAGTAAGCGTAGTCTGGGTTAGCGGTGTGTAAGTGAGTGTGCACGATAAAGAGTGTTGTTTTTTATCCCTGTTTGTCAGGAGTTAAGCGAGTTGCAGCTCCTACAGCTTTAATATCTCCTGGAAGGAAGTTTCTAATCCGATTGGGTCCCGCTGAGTTCTTTGAAAACACAAATATATAGTTGTATTTCTATAAAATGTGTAAGTAAGTCGTTTTTAATCAAAGGAAATATGAGGAACTAGTTTGCTTTGAAAGGAATAATCCACCAAGGTGACGTTCGTGTATTCTGTTGAACCTTTTTATGTTATATTTTAAATAACACTGCCCTTCTTTTGCTCCTCTGGTTAGATGCTAACTGCATTTAATTGTCTCAGAACTTGTAATCCATTATAAAAACTACTTTACCATTTTAAAGTATTTATTTAAAACACATTATATTCTGTGATTCATTTGATTAAAACCCAACCAAGAAAACCGGTTTGAACTGTTTTTGACAATAGAAATGACAATAAATCCTTAAATATCATCAGATTAGGGAACGACAATTACTGTAATCAGAGTTACGATCATCATGATTGGTGAATGTGTCATATGTTACCATATTTCACTATTTCCCTAATAAAACTTTTAAGAGCAGTTATTGTGGGTAAAAAAAAACGTGTTTTCAGTAAATACTTTGCTAAAAGAAGCATTTTAATGGTTGCAAAGCAAAATACAAGTAGAGTTTATAGTTTATAGGGTTTGCTTTCACACCTAACGGAGATTTTTGTCTTTTCTTCGTAACTGATTGCACTTTCGTAGCAAATCTTTATTTGTCTGTGTCCTCATTCCCCGCTGCAGCCTGCTCTCAGTGTCATGACTAGAATCCCCTCCGCTGTATTTAGCTTGTTTGTTCATTCTCGTCTGAAAATCTTAAAAAGCAGATGTGTGTGTGAGTGTGTGTGTGTGTGTGTGTGTGTGTGTGTGTGTGTGTGTGTGTGTGTGTGTGTGTGTGTGTATGTTTGTGTGTGTGTGTTTGTGTG
>NW_011370536.1:0-212 GCF_000735185.1 Notothenia coriiceps
AGATAAGTCAAGATAAGTCAATATAAGTCAAGATAAGTCAAGATAAGACAAGATCAGTCAAGATAAGTCAAGATAAGTCAAGATAAGACAAGATCAGTCAAGATAAGTCAATATAAGTCAAGATAAGTCAAGATAAGTCAAGATAAGTCAAGATAAGTCAATATAAGTCAAGATAAGTCAAGATAAGACAAGATAAGTCAAGATAAGTCAAG
>NW_011370537.1:0-1523 GCF_000735185.1 Notothenia coriiceps
CACGACTACTTTTGTCTTTAACGACCACTCAGTCCACACACCGAACAGGCAAATACCAGTCAAACACACCACAAACAACACACTGGCAACAACTGCTACATATTGTAAGCGTGACAATGTATCTGCCAACACATTGTCTTAGCCACGAATGTGTTTGATCTCAACATTGAAGGCTTGCATGAAAATATTCCACCGCATCAACCTTTAATTTGTGTTCCGCATACTCTGCAAAAACGCAAGGGGGTTGTGATCGGTAAGAATAGTGACAGGAATATTTGATGACCCAACGTATACCTCAAAGTGGTTTGAAGTCAGAACCATAGCCAGTGCCTCCTTTTCGATGGTGGAACACCCCCGCCGGTGGTGATTGCATTTCTTGGAGCAGTATGACACAGGGTGCTCCACTCCACGATCAGTTCCACTACGTCTGCACGCTGCGCAATAGGCAAGTGTACTAAATGAGACTCAATATTCCCCAGAATCTCTGAGTTTCGCAGCCTCCCCTGTAACACCGCCTTCGATTGGACCTCGAATTGACATTTCAAGATATTCAATCAAGCTTTTCTAAATGTGGTGGGTATAATGGAGGCTGTTGATTAGTGGATTGATTGTTCTTCGACAGAGGCATGCTCCTGAGAGCTGGGAGAGTTCAACAGCAGGGTCAGTCGAATGAAGTTGTATACCAAGATTCCTGTCTGAATTTTAAGGAAGAGATAGCAGCTAGAGGGTAAATCAAAGGTCTCTGCTCACATGTCGGAAGTGGAGACTAGATTTTGACACTATCCTCCAGGAGAAACCGCAATATTGACTTCAAGATGTGAGTTTTTAACTTATATTATGTGCAGTATGAAGTCAAAGTGTAAAGGAAAGCATGGTTGTTGCAGTGAAATTAATTACAAGACGACAAAAAATAACTATTGCCATTAAGAGATTAAAAACGACCTCAAATACTTGTTAAGGCAATGTCGAAAGAATCCGTCATTGTTACAGCAATACATTGTAGCAAAAAGCAAGCTCTGCTACTCGTAGTCCAGTCCAGATCCAAATGACGTCTGATTGGAATTTAGATAGAGATTTCAGCGATTCTATTCCCAAGTTAGCTTACAGGTAAATCAAAGATACTTTAGTTTCCCAATTAACCCGTCTTTATATCATATCCCTCCAAGTTGTGATTAAAAGCAACAGGCATGTCAACCAACACCAAAATCATTAAAAAAACATATCCACACAATGTGTTGCATTGTCTTGTAATGTTACACTTTCTGTAGTATTCTGTTTGCTGGTGAAACTTATTTGGCACTGACCTGCTGAGCCCTTGCAGCTAACACATTTAGCCTCTTGTTTTCCTCCAGCACTCACCGCTGTGAAGGGGCTTGAGTCTTAAGTGTTTGGACATGTCCTACTGTCTGAAACACCTGACTGGCCTCTGTCAAACGCTTGGTACCACTTTACAATAAGACTACCCTTATAAAGGGTTTACGAATAGTTTGTAATTCATTTATTAATTAGGTTGTGAACCCATT
>NW_011370537.1:1568-8191 GCF_000735185.1 Notothenia coriiceps
GAGTGAGTCGTCATAGAAGGTTAAACCTATGTCAGCAGCTTCCCACAGAATTCTCCAAAAGTTGGCTCTGCTTAATCTGAAACATTCAAACAGGCTTATCTATTCCACGTTGCCAAACCCAAAATGACCTATATCCCTTTAACCTCTGAATCAACTCCGGTTTTAATTTTTAAAGATACAAATTTTATGGTTAAAAGAAAAATGTGATGTTGTGGCTTGTGGGGGTCCCCAACAATGCAAAGTTATAATATTAAAATATTGAATAAAATATTTTTGCTTCAACTTTCATATAATAAAGAACAGTAAAATTAAGGCATATTCTGCAAACAAGTGTGGAAACTTTCCTAAAACAATGTAGTATTGATACTGGGTTTTAAGGTTTTGTGTAAAGCCTTTAACCCAAAACCACGCCCGCGCCAACAAGAGGCTGTAAACAAACAAGGCGTTGTTGTTAGAAGTTACTCATTGGCTTACTTGGAAACTGATTCAAAAAAAGCGAGTAAAGAATATTTATAGAATGTCAAGTTCCTAAACCCAAATCCCCTTATGTTTTTTTACCCAAAAAGCTGTCGTGCACAGGCGGAGCCGATCATTTGTGGTCTGGTTGCCTGTTACGTGGATTAGTTGCATTTGAATCTCCGGTACCAATTTACAATAAGACTACTTAATAAGAAATAAAAAAAAAAAAATGGTTTTACCAAGTGAGTTTCGTACTTCATTTATTTGAATTAGTGTGAACACTATTAATCTGTCAATTAAGCTGTTTATAAGGAGACATGGAAATAGAACAGGGCACTGTGACCGGTGCTTGCCAATTAGTTGGCTTGTATATGGCCTACTAGCGTTACTTCGTCTTCTTCATCAGCCAACATCCTTGGTATCTGTTGTTCACTGACTTGATTCTCGCTAAGTAAGGCTTAGTCATCTTGCCAAATAGTGAGCCCACATTTATCTGTACTGCTAAGCCTTATATTGGCTACTTAGCTTACTTTGTCTTCTTCATCAGCCAACAACCTTGGTATCTGTTGTTCACTGAGTTGATTCTCGCTAAGTAGCCAATATAAAGCTTAGTCATCTTGCCAAATAGTGAGCCTGTGTTGACGTATGAAAACTATGTTAGAACTGGTTTATATATAGACATTTTATTTATTGGGATAAACAGAGCGAGGAGCGTGAGACAGGTTAAGATAAAGAGAAGGGGAGAGCGTGTTTTATCTAAACGTCTCTCGCAAGTAAAAGTTCGGGGTTGTCTGGAACTATGAAATGGACACGATAATTTCTAGAGAACGTAGTAACCCATACAAATTGTACGTAATAATAGAGTGAAAGTTGACAGACGTGAACAATTAACTACTTTGACTATAACTACTTTGACTAGACGAGCTGACAGAGAGTTCTAACATTACTAACATTGAAACTTAAAATGAATACACAAACAGAACAAGGCAGGGTAACAAACTAAAACAGAAAACAAATACGTACAGACATTTAAGAACGATAACAGCCCTGGGGAACTTTGCTCTACCCAGCGTNAGTAGCCAATATAAGGCTTAGTCATCTTGCCAAATAGTGAGCCTGTGTTGATCTATGTTAGAACTGGTTTATAAATGGTTCTTAATGATTAATAAAGTGTTTACAACCTAATTAATAACATAATTATAAACCCTTTATGAATCTTTTATAAGGGTAGTCTTATTGTAAAGTGGTACCACAATGTTACTAAAATAAGCTAGTTATGATTTGTGCCTAAGCAGGACAGAAATGGCTCAGAGGCGCATGTATACGTTTTCAGCATCAATAATTATTTAAAAGTAGCGTTGTTGTCATCGTAAGTTGTGTGTGCTTCAGTCTGTTTTTTATTAAAAAATATATATATATATTTAAAGATTCCCAAAACATACGTTGTCTAATCATGGCTTAAACTTGTACTGTCTTTGTGTACCGTACACTAAACTGTCAATCCATATTTTCATTCGGCACAGATGTGACTCTATACAGAGCTAAGGGACGGGCAATAAGGGTGTTATACTTACACAAAGCCATATTTATTGAATATTCAAGACACAAAAGAACATTTGTACAATCGGATATAATCCAATAAAAAATACATGATTGTTGATTTGGCCACAGTTTGTACATTGATGGGTGAATTCAGTAAGCATGTGGCTGCTAATAGAGTGGCGCAAAAATGAAGTTTTGTTGTCGTCCGACCCAGAAGTTAGCATCGTAAGAGCTCCCTCAGGTTCAGGTTCAGGTTATTTATTTGTACCCGTAGGTAGATTCTGTTTGCAGAGAAAAAGACAAGGGTTCCATCCTGACACTAAAAACAAACACAAACAACAGACACATCTCTAATAAATGACTAGTAAAAGTACAAGTATGCCCTGCTCGACCAAATCTCGAAATATTTAAAAAACATTTTAAGAAGGAAAACACTAGTAGGCCTACAAACATGGACATTCAAAATTCACAATTAAATAAAAAAATAAAAATAGACATCTGTGTGACGCTCCTATGATGTGTTAATTTGTGCAATAGCTGCTGGGATAAAACTGTTTTTATACCGCTTCGTTCTACTCTTTGGGACGAGTAACCTCCGGCCCGAAGGAAGAAGCTTGAATTCTGAGTGCAGAGGGTGGGAGTCATCATCTAATATGGAGCTGGATAATCGCTGTAACTGCCTGAGGTACAGGGTCTCCAGGTTTAGCTGTGGCTCACCAATCAGTCTGCTGGACCACTTTATGATCTGACTCAGAGAGTTTCTGCTCTTTAAAGTCAGGTTACCAAACCATGACATTAGTGAAAAAGACAGAATTGACTCGATAAAAGCACGATATAACATGATCATCATGGTTTTGTCAATGTTAAAATAGGACAATTTCCTAAGACAGTACAAACGCTGGTGCCCCCTTTTGCACACAGCTTCACAGTTTGGATCAGAGCTCAATTTTGAGCCAATAATTGTCCCGAGATATTTGTATGATTGCACAAATTCTACTTTCTGATTCTGGATTGTTAAGACTTCGTGTATGTAGGGATGTCTTCTAAAATCAATGATCATGTCCTTGGTTTTGCTTATGTTCAGTTGTAGATAGGACTCCTCACACAAAAAGCAGAGGGATTTTTCCGATGGATTTCAGAATATTTCTGAAAATAAGCACCGTAGCAAACACATGTTTATGAAACTTACACATAATATTCAGCAGGATAATCTCCACATATTGTCAGAAGAGAGAGAGAGGGAGAGTATATCATTTCTTATACTCAAATTGCCTTTTACTCTGTTATATTGTATTTTAAAGTCTTATATGTGTCTAACAGAGACATATGTTTAGGTTTGACATTCCAGGAGGGCAAAAGGTGGAGTAAAAGGTGGATTTGCAAAGGGTTAAGGACATAGGGGTTTTATGGGTAGGATTAGTGGACTGTTCTTTTGTTAATATACTGTATATAGTGGGACTTTAAGCTGTGTTCGGGGTGCAGAACCTCTTTTTCCTCTGAGGATGAAGTTGCTCTGACACATTAAAGCTTCAGACATTCACCAGCGGGGTATTTACTGACATATTTTATGAAGTAGAACAAATCACGAGAATCTCTTCAGCTTGCTTTAACCACAGATCTTATTTCAGGCATCTAACAAAAAAATGTAAAAAACAGTTGAGACAAGGGTACATATCCAGGTTTTAGGAATCCTGCGCCATTCTATAGCACCATGCTATATTGCGTATTATCACTATCTGCCACGTGTTAAGGTCTGATTTGCAAATTAAATTGCGCTAATTATATCATGATATATTCTCAAGATGTGGGTGCGTGAAATAATACTCCTCTGCTTGGACCACTCCAGATTTAGATTGCATTTTAACCTTTTGCATTTCTATAAATGTTCAAAATAATCTTCACAAGTATTCATAAAGTATTATTTATGGGGTGCTGCTGTATTGGATACCATTACATTCCTTTCTAAATGTCATCATGTTGTTTTGGCCACTGAAATTGTCTGCTAAATAAAGCTAATTAGCATGTTTTCTAAATCTAGACCTCCATCCACATGTTCTTTGTATAAAATCTACTTAATGTAAAACAATGCTGCACCAAACCTTTTACACCCACCTGGCGTTTCTTCGATCATGTCTGCACTTTCTGCATTGTTCCAATATTTTCTGTTTAGTTTGACTCCATGACTTGCTGCTTGGATTTAAATGCTTTATCAATGATGACCAATGTTTCAATTGATAGTATATATTTTCAGACTATAGTTCGTTTTTTGTTTCCTATTTTTGAAGGTCATGTGTTTTGTCTGTACGAGTTTTTTGTCTTTGTACAAGTTAAAGGTAAAGTGACTTTTAATTGTCCAATAAGCACACATACTGGTTGGCAGGACTGATACAACTAATGTTTATGCAAATAGTTTACGTTTTAACACAGGCTGGGGTGGGTGTGTTCTTGGTTCATTTGCCAGATCTACAAAAAGCTAAAAGTGCCATGAATAATCATAAATTCAAGCCTTAAGCTTTTACAGATGACATGATCGAACTGATCCTGGCCTGCTGTTAGACGATAGAGTAGATCGAACTGAACTGAATCTCAGGTATTGGATGTTTTGCTGTTTTCAGTCTGATGGTCTATGAGGAAGTATGGAGTCATGTTTGTGCAAAAAAAGTTTTGCAGAGAAAAACTGTTTTGAGATTTCATCATGTACATTTTGGTTGTTGTATTTAGACATTTAAATATGTAGTACTTTGTTTTGTCACTTCCATGTACACGCTGACATATTAATTGTAATAAACTGTCACACTTTATCCGAATTTACAGCTCTAATGTGTGTGCTTTATTTAAAATTTACAAAATGTAACATTTTTGAAGATACATTAATGTCTCCTGAAGTTTTACCTGGAACTCAAATTGTATTCCTCAGTCACATGAGTTGCTGGTGTAAATATCTCTGAAAGTTATTTGAAATAGCTAATAATTAGCATTTCAGAGTCATCTCCTGAATGCAACAAGAGCTGTTTCATAATGTGAATAACCTGAGAATTCTAAAAAGCTACAGTAGTTATTCATCCAAAGAACACTCATTGTCCCTTCCTGAGAAAAATTATACAATTTTCTTTGCATGCTTGATTGAAAACTGACTACTCTTTATCATAATAAATACGAGTGACTCAAACCCTGATATACTCTCAAAACTATGGAAACGAACAAAAATAAAACCACACTGTGTGACTTGTTCTTTTATTATCATGATCACACACACGTTGTAGTTTGTTTTTCTATCAGTACTGCTGTCTCAAATACTCACTAATTCACTAAGTGTATTAATCCACAGCTATTAAAATAATCCCTGTTTATCTTCCTGTCTGGGTAAGGCTTTCAAAAGAGCCCAGCTGTTTTAGGTTAATAGATTAAAAGACATTAGACTGCATATTTGTGTCCGGTTATTAAAGATGTATGTCATCAGCATGTACGGAAAGGAAACATAATGACATGTAAAAATAAAGATAACAGAATACCTCAAGATATTTTTGCCACAAATTGACCCCCATATGTATTCCTCCTGTTAGTGTTCTATGTTACAACAATGCTGGTATTGTTTACACAATTTAAATGTGTGTCTTAAAGGTTTGTAATTCATCTGACAGTCAGGCGGTTCATTGATAATTATCAATGGTCAGTTTTACATTTCAACACATAATTTGTTAAAAACCGTGCCCAAAACCACAATAAACTTCAGAAGCACAGACATTATTTTGACTGAAATCTGCAAATGATGCAACAAAAATATTCCAAATAATTTCATTCCTTACATTTAGTTCCAATCTCATATGCATTTAAGTATCACAAGTAAGTTATATGAACTTCTTGTTAAATTATGTCATTAGTTTTTAATTCATTGAATCTGACATATTGTATTAGCCAAAACACTCTCACTCCCTAAACGTCCAGGAGCGACGCTTGGTCAGGGTCCCGTGGCGTGCAGTTGTGACGCTCCTAGGCTCCTTCAGCTTCATAAACGGACGCAAAGAGCTTTCAACTGATTGCAATGTATTCCTATCGGCGGCGGTATTTGACGCTCATGGAAGCACCGCATCCATTTATGTCGGCGGCATTTAAAGGCAATGTGAGCGTCCATTCCCATTGGATAACAGAGAATTTTACACCCGGAAGTAATTATTCTCCTTACTGTCGATTGATTTGACAGTGATATCTGCACTACTCATCAACTCAAAAAGACCAGATCACTTTTGTTAATTAAACAACATTGATAGGTTTAAATTGTGTTCAATGCTTTTGTGTTTTTCCCCTTCAATTCTGAGAAACAACTTGTTTTCTCTGAAATGTGGAGCGCCAAAGAGACTACACTACCCACAATCCCCAGCTATTGTTGTGACGACGCCTGTCCGCTTTGCGACAGACCTCTTGATAAGTCAACAAGCTCTGTGATTGGATGAAACATCAATTCATACAAAAAAAATCATACTTATCCCGTATTCTTGCTTTTCTCTTTGAAAGTCATCACATAAATGCATTGTAATAAATGGCAGTTGTGAAGCACCGAGTCTCCTTCAGCTTCATAAACGGACGTAACTGATTGCAATGTATTTCCATCCAGCTGTCCACTG
>NW_011370538.1:0-1008 GCF_000735185.1 Notothenia coriiceps
TATCAGTACGTAGTGTCTCTACTTTAAAGAGTCCTCTCCTGCTGATGTTCAGGTGTATATCAGTATGTAGTGTCTCTACTTTAAAGAGTCCTCTCCTGCTGATGTTCAGGTGTATATCAGTATGTAGTGTCTCTACTTTAAAGAGTCCTCTCCTGCTGATGTTCAGGTGTATATCAGTATGTAGTGTCTCTACTTTAAAGAGTCCTCTCCTGCTGATGTTCAGGTGTATATCAGTATGTAGTGTCTCTACTTTAAAGAGTCCTCTCCTGCTGATGTACAGGTGTATATCAGTATGTAGTGTCTCTACTTTAAAGAGTCCTCTCCTGCTGATGTTCAGGTGTATATCAGTATGTAGTGTCTCTACTTTAAAGAGTCCTCTCCTCTGATGTTCAGGTGTATATCAGTATGTAGTGTCTCTACTTTAAAGAGTCCTCTCCTGCTGATGTTCAGGTGTATATCAGTATGTAGTGTCTCTACTTTAAAGAGTCCTCTCCTGCTGATGTACAGGTGTATATCAGTATGTAGTGTCTCTACTTTAAAGAGTCCTCTCCTGCTGATGTTCAGGTGTATATCAGTATGTAGTGTCTCTACTTTAAAGAGTCCTCTCCTGCTGATGTTCAGGTGTATATCAGTATGTAGTGTCTCTACTTTAAAGAGTCCTCTCCTGCTGATGTTCAGGTGTATATCAGTATGTAGTGTCTCTACTTTAAAGAGTCCTCTCCATGCTTTAATGTTCAAAAAGCTCTTTATTTGACTGTGTTGGAGAAACTCAGCTATTGTTCCTTTAAATCTTACCTTATTGATAAATTACCTGGAAACGAACACTATTTCAATCATTAGTCTGAGGTTACTCTATTTCACCAACACAGAAACTCCTTTGACACAATGACCACTTTGGATTGACGACCAAAACCCCAAATGTGTCATTTTAATTTAGGAGACATATGACAAATAGGTCCATGGCTGTTTCTGTATCTTGTAATATGGATTGTATTCATGGTTATTTGT
>NW_011370539.1:0-3223 GCF_000735185.1 Notothenia coriiceps
ATCATCCGCCATCACGGACTCAATTTCCACTGCTGCGCTGATGACACCCAATTGTATCTCAGCACTACTCCATCCTCCCAGCTCCCCCCTCAGTCTCTCGTCAACTGCCTGCACGACATAAAAACCTGGATGTCGTCCAACTATCTCAAACTCAACTGCAGGAAAACAGAGCTCATGGTTGTGGCACCCAAGGCGCTGCTCCGGAAGGTCGGTGACTTCATCCTTGAGGTTGACGGCTGCTCCATCTCCCCATCCCTTGAAGCCCGCAACCTGGGTGTCATCCTTGACTCCACCCTCTCCTTCCACTCCCACGTCAAGTCTGTTACCAAATCGGCCTTTTTCCATCTAAGGAACATTGCCAGACTCCGACCGTCACTCTCGGAGTTGGTTTGCCGAAACCCTAGTCCATGCGTTTGTCACCTCCCGCTTGGACTACTGCAATGGTCTCCTGTTTGGGGTCCCCAACAAAACCCCGGATAGGCTCCAGTATGTCCAAAACTGTGCTGCTAGGGTACTCACACATACAAAGCCGTGGCAGCACATCACTCCCACCCTCATCCACCTCCACTGGCTGCCGGTCAAGTCCCGCATAACATACAACATCCTCCTCCTTACCTACAAGTCCCTCCATGCCCAGGCCCCCCCAGTACCTATCGGACATCCTTCACCCACATGCCCCACCCCGGAACCTGCGGTCTTCAGACTCTGGCCTGCTTACCACCCCCCGCACCAAACTGCGAACCTTCGGGGACAGAGTCTTCAGTGTGGCAGCCCCCACCCCTCCGCAACATCCCCACGCTTGACGCCTTCAAAAGCGTCCTACAATATTGGCTGATAAAATGTAGGAGATAAAAGTTTAATAAAATTACAGTAACTGAATAAATATGGTCATTCTACCACTGCTGATGCTCCTAAATTAAACACATCCATTGTTAATGTTATTTAAAGTGTCCATCACATGTGTTCATTCATTCATATTCATCAGCACATTCAAACTACAAAATAAAAACATTACTAGTGGCTCATTTGTATTTGGGTGCTTTAGTTAACTAGTGTGTACGGGAACACCTGAATGCATCACAGCCATTAATTAATGTAACTCTCTGTGTTCAGTGCAATGTCAAGAATAAACATTTAAAATAACTTATACATGTAGTTTATGATTATGTGATTATTGTTTTGTTACTGGAGTTTCCCACAGGAGGGCAGCAGACTTTTGTCTACACCGGAAGTGACGCACACTGCAGTCCTTATGGTGCCTTCCAGGACTGTAGGACTTTATATTTGTTTAACTTTTTGTGCTATCCATTTGGTTTTAAAGGACAAGGTGAGTGTTCATATTTTACTCAGGACAATAAGGACTGTATACAGCTTGATTTAATACTTATTATAAACACATCTACAACAAGTTCAGCATTGTTTAAGGACAATTAAAATGAAAACGTATGAACTGAGAATAAAACTCCTCTATGTGTTATCTTTAATGCTGCTATCTGTTAAGTTAAACAAAAAAAATTCTACATATTTACTCTGTATAGGTTGTTCATTGTGTTTTAACTAATTAAATATATTATTAACCCAACCTGGCAGTTATATCTTGATGTAAAATTGTTTCGTTTTATGAAATATTGAATAAAGAGTTCTTTATGTATTCATTTGTGAGTTAATTAGACCTCTTAAATGTTGAAAATGCACCAGAATGAGGAGTATTATTGGGTTCAAAAGGTTCAAAACAAACCTTTTGATTAAACGTGGGACCTTTCTTGTAGAGCTCAATATTCCGAGCTCAGGCTGGGGACTTGAACGCATCACCAGCAGCTCTCAGTGGAGCCGGGATCACAAACGGGCATGTTCACATTTAATTTACTGCAATAAAGTGAGTATTTATACACATTACCTTTAAGCTACGTGTGCGAGAAGGTAGCAGCTCGGTGTCTGTAACGCTAAAGAAACTAATAAGGTTAGAAAGTTATATTTATTTACAAGTGAATGCAAACTTAAAGTTAGTTACAAGCTATATAATGCAGTCTAATTGGTATAGAGGTTGACTGTGATGCAACACTAAACGTGCTGCCAAGATGTACCGGCTTTAGCCCAAGCGTCACTGAACGTAACACCGAAGCTCGTTCAGAAATGTAACAATTTAAAGTGTTCTTGGTTGTTTTTAAATACACGTGTCTTTCACCTCTTCGTTTTTAGTTTCCCTTAGATGATTTAAATATTGTCCTTCATTCGGCATTGACACATTTCACTGAGAAGCACGTCGTTTATTTAAAAACATAACTTTGCATTTTAATTATGGCAAAAGCTACTAGTTTATTATTTGGACAAAATGTACTCAAATTAAAACGTTTCCTTTCGGTCTCAGAAAGCATACGCATGTTTAAAGTATTTGTTTGAGTAGCTTACTAGTAACTGAAAGAAACTTCTTAATCTAATTGGTAAACCCTAATTGACGAAATAAGGGAACGTATTAGCAGGGTCGCTTGATTTGAGTCACATTGCCTGCCTGACAGTGGGCGGGGTTAGTGGGTAAAACTAATGTCTCCTTTTTAAACATTTTCTTTCTTCAGAGGGAGAATGGCGGCACTGTGGAAATCCTACCAGGTGTTGATGACCAAATACCCCTGGAGTGTGCAGATAGTGACTGCTGGTAGGGAATAACCCCTCCTTTCGTACATGCTGATAACATGCATATCCAAAAACTCCAATTAACAGAGGTGGACGAAGTACTCAAGTCAAACGTTGCAATACTACGGTGTAAAAATACTGTCACAGTCAAGCATTCAAAGTCTTATTCAAGTTCAATTAAAAAGGGATTATAACGAAAAGGTTTTTTTGATTCAAAGGTGCATAAAAACTCTTTATTTACCAGTTTGAGTATAAATGAAATGTGTGTAAGGAGAGGAGGCTTCACTTTTCATGACCTTTGCTCCAGTTTACTTTGCCCCTCAGAATCAACAAAGGACAGAGACCTTTGAACTGAAATGTAGTTTTTTTTATGCTTTATATTAATGCTAGCGTTGAGAGAAATAGACTAAGTACTGAGAATGCAACAGAAATAATCAAGTCAACTTATAAAATCACAATTGTAAAAATACAACACCCTTGTTCGAGTTTAGTTGATAATATTTGAGGACTTTATAGCGTATTTCTTCCTCAAAAACTATTGGGTAAGGCCAAAAATATCTGTTTTTTAATGTGCTTCCCTTTAACCCTGCTG
>NW_011370540.1:0-12727 GCF_000735185.1 Notothenia coriiceps
CCAAAAATCGTTTTCAAAATGTGCTATTTAAATAAAACTTGATTTGACTTGATAACTCTCCTTAATATATATTTAACTGTGTAGATTTTGCGTTTTAACAACCCCAAATTGCCAGGACGTGTTTGATTTGTCTCAGTGAACATCCTGCTTCATTTAATCTGGCACACAGTGGACCGAGTGAGGCTGCAAAACATCAAGCTCTCATTAGTCACAGCTGCTCTAATGGGATTACTGTTGCTAAACTAATCAGTTCATCTCGTGAGGCTGTGGAAACATTTAGGCGCTGACAACTTAAGTGAGTTGCATGAGAGCGTATGAGGAACAGAACCAGATAAAGTGGAGCAGTTTGTTTAGTTAAGAGGAGAACAAAATAAACAGATTGTGCCAGGAAGACAGAGTTCTGGACAGTCTCTTCTTTCTGCTCCCTCCTCCTCCGTTACATAACTCCACACTGACAGGAGGGTCATTTCCTTTCCTGCGCTCCTTCACAGAAGTGGTTTTCTCCTTTTCTCTGGCCTCTGTGTTTTACAGCTTACTATAATGAGTCTGAGGATGGTTGTGCTTCTGGCTGTGTTGAGTGGGGTGACCGGGAGCCCCAGCGTGACGCCCAGACCTGAAGCTGACTCAGCGTTCACGACGGTTCATCCCAACAGCGTCCCAGAGACAGTGGCGGAAACAAAGCTCTCTGAAACGGTGAGGAAGATCTAGCTTTGATTTGGAATCGTTTTTCTTTTCTAGGGAGGCTTGACTACAACTTTTTTGATCCATAAAATGGAGTATCTCCATAAGAACCAGTCAAACGCACCACTTTCAATCTTGTGTTCTCATTACTTAGTAAAAAAAAAAAATTGCCTAATTGACAAGCAAGTCAAGTCATCGTCAACAAAAGATCCATATAGCTGTTTTTATATTTTTGTAGATAATCATTTACATCATTAGAACTACAGGTTGCCAGGAGCATGCTGCTGTACAAGAAAAAGAAGGCATTTGTAGTTGTGGAGACAAATGACGCGCACATCAAAAGAACAACACTTTAAAAGATGGATATATATCTTTGTTGCAGACCATTCTGTACATAGTACAATAGCCATTTTACGCTCAAGTCAAAACACAGAGTTTTTTATACCAACAAGGTCGAATGTTTGTAAAATCAAGGTAATAAATATGTTTTCTGCAGTGGGTCAGGGAGAAACAATAGCTACAAAAGTAAAGTGTCAGTTTTTTCATGGCTCCTCAAATGTAGGCCTTATTGTTGAGTCACGGTCGATGTGTGTAGAAATGAGAGACGGCTGTCGTGTTAAAGTCCAGTCTAATCGGTGGATAATGCTTTTTTAGGCCTTCCACTTGCTCTTCTTCGCAGGCAGCTGCCCTGTAGACTCCAAGTATTTCTGGATGATTTCCTCTTGTGTTGCCTGCAGGCAGGGCTGGTATCTGCTGTACTCCATGGTGTACTCCCCTTTTCCCTAAATAAACATCAGATAAAGAATGTTAGTTTATCAAAGTTGTTTTGAACTCTAAGACTCCTCTGAATTGATTGGTGGAGGTCCTGCCAACAACCAGAAAGGAAGACTGCAGGAATTACTCAAGGCTGGGAAATCCAGCATGTTTCAATAGACCATTTAATCAATATTCTTTATTATTACTACAAAGCATTGGTAATCAAAACAAATATTGGCTCTTAGGCACCTTTCAACAAAGTTGTTTAAATATCTTTATATTCAGTAAAAGAAACAAGTCAAAGCAAATAAGAAACTAAGGCATAAATAAAACTAAATAAAGTCAAGTACTGGCTGATAGTATTTCAAATGGATACATTAAATGTAAACAGGAAAAGTAGATGTATTTGCAATATAGAAAGTAATAATGTTTATATTCATAACAAATTGTTTTAATTTGTATTAATACGGAATATGTAGCATTTGGTCTTTTCATTAGAATGCTACTATTTTAGAAAGCTTTTCATCCATTGATGAATAAAAACACAGGGAATAGCATTCACTTTACAGTATATGCACTACAGATGTTGGCGTTTGAGGGTTGAACTTACTTCAGTGGCGGAGCGTAGTTCTGTGGCGTATCCAAACATGTTGTTAAGTGGAATCTGTTGGGAAGAGTTTGTAAACTCGTCAAATACCAAGGATGGAGGAGCATAAGAGACAACAAATGAAAGCTGAAGACTGCAGATGCATGCGCGTCATTCACAAACTGGACTCACCTCAGCGCACAGGGTGATGTATCCCTCCGTCCCGTCGTGTTCGGAGATGACTCCTTGCCGGCGGGTTACACCAGCGATGGCCGCTCCCTGAAACTCTACAGGAGCTACGATCTCCACAGACATGATGGGCTCCAGGATGGCCGTGCTGGCTCTCTCCATCGCTGAGGAGAACGCATTGCATTAACAAATGCTGACAACAACGACAACAGACGTGAAACAGGAGGTCAGACCCTCACCTTGTTTTAGAGCACCCTCCCCTGCACGGATGAAGGACATCTCACAGGAGTCCACCAAGTGATGCGCTCCATCCTCCAGGACGAACTTCAGTCCTGAGATCTTGTGCCCGCTCAGGGGTCCCTTCTCACAGGCCTCCCTGAAGCCCTGCAGCATGATGGGAAGAAACAATTAATTACAGAAAAACAAGAGCTTGTCTTTAGCTTAGAGTTCAAGTAACCTTTGTAGCTTTTTTTCCTACTTTTTAAAGTTTGGGAAACTAACCTTTTCGACAGCTGGTACAAACTGCTTCGGGATGTTGGTTCCAACAGTCAGGTCTTCAAACTCCAGGCCGGTCTGATTCTCGCCATCAAGAGGCTCAATGTATCCGATAACTTTACCATACTGCCCCGAGCCGCCGCTCTGCTTCTTGTGAAGGAAGTCAAACCTGCAGGGAAAGAAAAAAAGAGAGCACAAATAAGTACAGAATTCAAAACAAATCCCAAATTATTTTATTTCTTAGATGGATATTAATGTTTGCTGTACCTAAGTATTACAAATAATAGTGCACTATTATTTAATACATTTTGGATATAGCTAGGTCATGTATGGTACTGTACTTTTAAATATGGTAGTACAGTAAGAGATTACAGATATGGTAGAAGACAGAACCACCAACACAAGATGGATGCCTGAAGACTAACTGAAAAAGATGATACTCAATAGTCAACTCAAATATTAACCATATATTGGTTTAGTGAAGACAGGGAAATCTAGATCTTGTTCCTTTCCTGTGTGTGTACGAGATATCTTTCTGTAATACATAAGCAATGTAAAAATACTCTATTTTTATGATTTCTTTCGGAGCCATTTAACACAAAAATAACTCATGTTATTGTTAAATACAAAGTTACAAGAAGACTCACTAAGTTCTGCACCTCCATTTGTCATTAGACTACAGTTACTAGTATCAGACCAATATTAGTGAAACGTATCAGATATCATCAGTGTTGGCACTGATACACTTGGGATGTCACATACAAATATATCAAACACCTTGCTAATCCATCACGGAAATCTCATTTAAAATTTGAATAGCAGCTCAAACACTGGAGCAACAAATGTTACTGATCCATGATAGCATTCCTGTTTATAAAGCTGATTCAATAAAGAGAAGATGAGAGGAAACAAAAGAAAAGAGCTCTGTCTCTTTAAAAAAAAAAAAAAAGGGGGAAGTCCAAGAGCTCTGAAGGAGGAAGTGGGAAGTAATCTCCCCAATCTACACACAGAGCAGCGGACACATACAAGTTTCCACCTGTCAAACTAACAGGCAGTTCCAGCGTTTCAGTTACAGGCAAGATCCCACCTTCACCCTATTGTTCTTTTTATGTATTTGCTTTCCACTTTTTTCCCAATGGAGGTTTTCCTTGTGTCTGAAGCTGAAGACAAAAGCTTCTCCCTGCTTACAACCGAGGGTCAAAGTCCTTCGAAGCCCATCCCTCTTTGAAAACGGTCTTTTTCTTATTTCCTCTCTCACTGTCTGCGCTCTCTTCTCTCTGGGTTAACAGCTGGACATATTGGTGGAAGAGGAGACAGACGAGGAAGTGATGGCGACAGGAGAGCTGAACCCCAATCACTACCAGGCGCAGAGAGCAGCCAAAGTGGTCGAACACTACCTCAACACTCGATACGGCTCCCCATACCGGCTGCTGGGACTGCACAGAGTCCACAGCGGAAATGCAGAGGTCAGCCAAAGTTTAACGCTTACAGTTTACCCTACTGTGACGTTGTTTCTCTTACTAACTGTGGATATTTCTGACTTGGCTTTTAGGATGTTGAAGACTCTGGAAGAAAGTATCAGCTGGAGATCTCAGTGCAGGAGATAATCAGCAATGTAAGATGTGATTTACTGTAAAAAGCTTACGTGTGGATTACATACAGCCATGTGCTCTTGATTTAAGAGTAGCTTTTTTTAACGTATAGGGTAGCTTTTTGAATTTGTTTTATTATATTTCACAGGGACAGTGCCCTTAACGAAAATAATATGACTGTCAATTCTACCTGTACGTTATTTAAAAGTACCCGTAAAAATCTAAAATGACAAATTCTGTGTCGAAAGCTTTGACCACCCCACCTCCTTTGGTTTGTCTGTGAAGACACACTATGTTTAACTTGCTGCATTTACCTTAAAAAGGTTTGAGTTGTGATTTTCCATACACAAAACAATGAAAATATATTTGAAGCTAGTCTTAGGCTACATTTGTGTTTTAAAGTTAATAATCCCTGGCTTTAGAGCGAGCAGGTCCGACACGCTTTAACTAAACAGCAGATAAAAGGAGGCAGTGTGGTGCAACACTGACTCACTGGCTGCCATGGTAACATCTGGACTATGCCTTTGCTCTGTATACTTCCCTCTCCTCTCTTATCAAACCTTCCTTTCTATTATATCCTTCTTTATTTTAACCATCCCCTCTCTGTAAACTCCCCCCAGACGACAGAGAAATGCTCTGCAGAGGTTTTGTTTCCGAGGGGGGGGCAGCAGCGCTCTCCTCAGGTCCAGGCCTCGTGTGAGGAGCTCCTTAAAATCAACACCACAGCTCAAGAAGAGGCCTTGTACCAACAGTACAAGATGACCCAGAGCCTTTTATCTGCACACAATTTACCTGGTAAGAAAACAAACACTGCTTGATTTTGCTCCTGATCAATGCACAAAGCCATGCATTGCACAACAAGGGCAGTGTGCACGTGAAGCATTTGTGGATTTCAACACTAAGTTTTTGAGTGAACTCATTGTTCCTCTCAAAAATACTAACACCACACAAATGGCTGACATTCTGATCCTCAATGGTGTGACCTCCAGTACATTATATTCCATAGCAATCAGTCTGTCAAGTATTTTCTTGGTCAATCGATTTGTTGTTAATGTCCATCAATATTTCCCAAGGCCCAACATGTTAACCTCAATTAAAAAAAGTTGACAACTACTCAATTTATCTTTGCATAATTGGTAGTGACAAGGCTTAACCACATGCAAATTAACTTGTTTCCTAACACACCACATTGTGACCAACAGACAGCTACGGTCACATTGATCCCGACATGAAGCCTTTCTGGCACCTCTGCATCGTGGCCTCCAGCTTCATCATGCTGAATGAGTCCAGTGAGAACACTCTGTACAACATGGCTCAGGTGGCCAACATCACACAGCTGGTAGGTTTGTTTCGTCCGTTTTTGTAACATGTATGTTATTCAGACTCTTTGTATTATCAGTCGTCATTGTTTCGATCATAGACCTTAATAGTCTTAGAACAGAAAGCTCCATTGGATTTTTTTAAAGTTCTTTTTTATTTGGGGTAATTTTAGTTGCATCACTGTTCAGGTTTTATGGTTCTGCAATATAACTCATTTTCAATGATGTTTCTCACTCTTATTTTGTAGCTTGTCTTACTCTGTAAAGCACTTTGGGCTGCATCTTGCTTGAAAGGTGCTATATACATTAAGCGTATAATTATTAGATTATCATTTAGCTGAAAGAAAGCTGATGTGATTCGAGAATGTTTTATTTATAAAACTTCAACGTTTGCCTTTATTATTATTTTTCTGCTGCAGGCAACTGAGAACCACCAGTTGACGTTTGACTGTCATGTACTGCTGCATGAGATGGTGTCCCAGGTAACCACTTGTTATAATAATAAAATCTACAATTATCTTTACCATCACTCTACGCAAATCTTGACTGTCGGTAAAATGACTGTCGATGGCTACAAAAACGACGTCAAAAAACTAGGCATATTATATTTTTCCTTGACAAATAACTAATATTGTGAATGTTTATCAGAATAAGTGGTTGATATATCAGTTTATAAACTCAGGACTGGATGAATTTGAGAGTAAGCAAGTCTGGTATGTACCAGTTGACAAGAAGAAATGTGTGATATAGTACCACAAAACAAGAAGACTACAGCAGTAAATCCCTAATCTGGAGCAATATAACTTCTCTCGTGCCAAATATGTGCAGTATTTAAGCTTTCAGTTCATGAAATCTCCTGTTAATCTGAAAATCCGTGTTATTTGGCAGGAAATCATTCACTGGAAGCTGCTGTTCACATGGTCTCCTCCAGAGGGCGTTAAAGTGCAGCAGATGGAGCAGCTGCCACACTGCCATGATTGTGAAAAACCTCCAAACACAAACTGAACTGCTGACATTCATCACACTGCTGCCACAACAAACAACATCCTGACCCACCTCTCTTGTAGATGAAATGCTGCAAATAAAAAGCCATCATATATAATGATGACATTATAACATTCTGCTACCTTAGCAGTCATTTTGGTTGCTATTGGTTCTAGCCAAAATAAACTGTATACAGACTAGTGTGTGTGTGTGTGTGTACACGAGAGAGCACTTACTGTACAGGAGCACTGATCGTCTCTCTGAAAGCCACTTTGGGTTTCCCCATCACACAGGGACAGTTATATTCCCTCTCCATCCTCTGAAAAAGCAAAACAAGAATGAACCAACAGAATACCAGGTCAAATATCTGCGGTTTAAAAAGGGAAACCTTAAACATGAAGACATCTTTTAAATGAGGGGACTGATCAATCCATTTAATCTTTAGTTGGGTTTACTTTGGGGGCCTACACTAGAGCTATCACTAAAATCAAGTCAGAAGAATCATCAACTACAGTTGAGATTACAAATTGGGGAAAATAGTTCTAAAAGCAGTCATATTTGCAAATGCATGGGTTTTTCACCTATATGTTTTAGACCAATCAGTTAATGTATCCTATTTAATGCATATATCTTGTATTAAAGACCCAGAAGATTGTTCTTATTGGGTACCTGGGAGTAGATTTCTAGATGAAGCTCGCCCATTCCTGAGATGATGGTTTCTCTGCTCTCCGCGTCATAATACACTCGAAACGTCGGATCTTCCCTGGTGAAACGACCCATACCTTTGGAGAATTTATCCAGGTCAATCTGGTTACGAGCAGGATAAGATGAGAAGAGTTAATACATGTGATTTAGACTTTGAATACAGTACGAGTAAATCGAAGCAGTTTTTACCTTGTTATTTGGTTTTATTGACATGGAAATAACAGGCTCTGGGACATGAATAGATTCCTGTGGGTCAGAAATGGTGACAAATTAAGCACAAGATTCTTTACATCATGAAATAAAAAAGGGGAACAAAATTAAGAAAAAATGTATTTGTCATTCGAATATAATAACATTGAAGTTGCTCACCATGGAGAGGTTAGCACCAGCCCTGGATGTAAAAGTGTCTCCACTGGCACAGTCAATCCCAAACAGAGCACAAATATCTCCAGCATAAACCTCCTCCACGTCCTGAAGAGAAAGAAAACAAATGTAAAAATACAGAAATAGGTTGATTCAAAAGCGGTGTTATTAATAACGGAAGTCTGAGTGATTATTATAGGAGTGAATATTTATCACATTAATTTCTTGTTTTGATGCTACGAGATGGAAACTCTGGTGTCACAGGGGATGTGGTTTTTATATTTACACTTGAGTGGTGCCAAATGAGGAACCTGAGCATTTTGACCAGTCATGTTTCTCTGCTGTTAGAACTGGAAAATAGTGACCTCTGAGAGCCTGCTGACGTGTGCAGGCTTCTACTCACCTCCAACTGGTCGGCGTGGAGACGCACTAGCCTCTGAACTCTGACTCTCTTGTTAGTGCGTGTGTTGTGGATGTGCTCTCCCTTCTTCAGGCAGCCCTGGTACACCCGCACATATGTCAGCTGGCCGAATCTGCCCGCCTGATAGTGTGAACAACAGGAAACAACAAAGTATGACATGTTTGAATGTTCCTGTAAAGCAATATTGCAGATATAAAAGATTAAGGCTAGTAACTGACCTCCAGTTTGAAGGCCAGAGCAACAAAGGGGTTCGTAGAGTTTCTTGTAGGGTCCATTTCCATCTTTGTTGTTTCATCGGCAACACTAACACAATGGAAACCAACTGATGTCAAGATTTCTCAAAACACATTTTAAAGATCTCCAGCAAATTGTATCTAATATTAATTGAATTGAATATAGTGTCACTATTAAAAGGTCTCCTATTATACTATTTGTAGGCATATATTATAGGTCTCAGATATATAAAAAACATGTCTATGAAGTGTTTTGCTCAAAATACCAAACAGATCCCCCATTCTAGCCATACCTCATACCCCTCTATTTCACTTCCTGTTTCAAAAGTGCTGATTTGGGGTATAAAGCTTTAATAAAAGAAAAAGAAAAGAGACGAGAGCTCATGCAGGAGAATTGTACCCAGATACTCAGCTAAACCCTGCCGTGATTAAACGCCATTTTATGTTCCAAACCATAACAAGGATTATTTCTGAAACAGTATGGAGCTCAAAGGCTTTTTCTCTTGCCGGTTTACCACAAGGTGAGTTCCTTTTTATATCCTGCTTCTTTACACATACTCTCTCCAGTACAGCGTTAGCTCTGAGTGTTAGCAATGCTTGCTAATGTAAACACAGACCATATTACTCCCAAAACATTGCGCATTGTTTCTGATAGCAACGTTTCTGATAGGGCCGTGGGTGTAAAGCCATCCCACGTTTCCGATATTACGTCATTTCAGACGCAAATCTGGATCAGCTCCGTTGTAGCCCCGTTTTAGGGGTTTGGGTAAGGAGGAAAAGAGAGAGGGTTGTATTTTCTGACACACCGGGGACCCATATTTATGTATAAAAGACATCAAAAAGTGCATTTTGCATGATCTGAGACTTTTAAGGGCAACTTTCCATACACATTTACTACCCCGGTCAATACTCACTCATCATTGAAGTTGGCATAGTTTTTGACTTCAGTGGGGTTTGGCATGTAATCCAGGACAGCGTCTAGTAGAGCTTGGATGCCTTTGTTCTTCAGCGCGGTGCCGACCAGCACCGGAGTGAAGAGGCGCTGCAAGGTGGCCCTGCGGATCGCAGCCTGCAACACAGAGAAGAGACAAGAGTCTGAGAGCGGGGCAACAAGACTGTTTTCCTTCTTCATGCACACATAGCGTTAATGTCAGAACTTAGGTATGCAATGAGAGGAATTTCTGATGGAGTTTAAATTAAGAAAATGATTTGAAAAAAGGCTTATGTTTTATGAGCAAGGTTCGCTCCACAACTTGGTCCAAACTAATATATCTCAGAAGCTGCAGCATGGATAAATGTTTTAGTTTTTAATTAGGTTGACATTTGTGGGGGTTTTTTTATAAAAAAGGCCTTTACAATTTTCAAATGGCTGCCATAAAATGTGGTAAAATGACTTTCAAAATGTTCAACTAGCGCCACCATATGGCGACAAGATTTATATAGATAGATTAATCTGGTTCAAGGTTTTAATTAAAAAACAAGCAGTTTATCAGAAAACTCCAGGGCCCAGGTTAAGCTTTCATTAATTCACACATTCGTTCTCTTTATAAGAGGCAAACCTTCAGGTCGCTATTTGTTAGAGGCTTTTCCTCCAAGTACATCTCTCCCAAGATTTCATCAGCGTCAGCCACGCACTCCACCAGCTCCTGCCGCCGGTCTGCAGCCTCAGTGCGGAAATCTGCCGGGATCTCATCATAGCGGATATCTTGACTGCAGGGAGGAAGAAACACTTGTAACCTGACAGATAATGATTTGAACGATTTGACACTGTAGGTATTATAGTTCTGTAGCAAAGGATCTTCAATCACTCATATGTGCTAAAATCGAATCCTAATGCTAAAGTTACATATACAAATACCCAATTCACACTATAACAGAAAAAGATATCTTGAAGGTCAAGTAGCAATAAGGAGAGACCCTCACCCAAAAGGTCCCTCAAAATATATGCTCCTATCCTCTACCAGGTCGATGATGCCGCGTATGTTCCCCTCCAGGCCCATTGGGATGTTCACATAGGCTGCGTTATGGTTCAGTTTGGTTCTAAGGAAGGAAAATAAATATGCTTCAGATCATAAATACAGGAACAAAACCAGAGGCTGAAAACAACATCGCTTATAGAATGATGATTTCATGTCTAATCAAGCCTAAATGAAAGACTTAAGCTTGTTTCTGTGTGCACTAGGGCTGCCCTCGACTAAAGATTTTTCTAGTCGACCAATAGTCATCAATTTTATTAGTCGACTAATCGTCGCATACACAACAGAGACATCAAAACACAACTTATGTCATCGTGGCTCGGCTAAGCTAGGCTAGTACTTACATGCGATAAGTCATATTTGAAGTCGACGAATAATAGGCAAACTTTTGCCTGCAGAGTTTGCAAATAACTTTCTTGGGTTCATCCTTGTCATGCTCAAAGTGCTCTCACATTTCTTATTTCCTGCCTGACATAATTAGTCCAATAACAAGTTGGCACAGCTCCGTCTGATTCAACACAGGGAACGCAGCAGTCACATGTTTTTTTTGTTGTAAATCTTTTTTTTTTCTTTTTCAACTAATCGACTAATGAACAATTGCTTGACTAAGACCTTAATAGTCGACTCGCGATTAGTTGACTATTGGGGGCACTGGGGCAGCCCTAGTGGGCACCATAAAAACACATCTGCATGAGTCTGAATCAATCCTTACTTCTAATTTTCTTGCATCCAGGTCTATTTCTCAGTATATTAAAACTATTACTATTAACAAAATCTCAGGAAAAACATTCGAAAACAGGATTTTTTATCATCGCGATTTCCTGGTTTACAATCTGTATTATACATTAACAAAACCCTTGTCTGTCTTTAGACTGAATAAAACACTAGTTATCGACATCTATCTAACAGTTTGGCACAC
Source organism: Notothenia coriiceps (assembly GCF_000735185.1). Classification (NCBI taxonomy): domain Eukaryota; kingdom Metazoa; phylum Chordata; class Actinopteri; order Perciformes; family Nototheniidae; genus Notothenia; species Notothenia coriiceps. The sequence continues at coordinate 11,220 of NW_011370540.1, forward strand.
TTACTAATTTGACGAATGGTTAGACGATATTGGTCTTTTAATAGAGTATCTATTGTTACGTTATCACTTGTGATTTGATAAATACTGTACCTCATCTGCAGCAGGGCTCGGTTGGGGTTGGCGCCCATGCGGTCCAGCTTGTTGATGAAGGTGAGGAAGGGGACGTTGTAGCGTTTCATCTGCCTGTTCACTGTCATAGTCTGACACTGGACTCCCCCCACCGCACACAGGACCAGCACAGCACCGTCCAGCACACGCAGCGCTCGCTCCACCTCAATGGTAAAGTCCACGTGACCTGGAGAAACAACAGACAGTGACCTAATTGATTAATTAGCACTTCTTTATTAAATATTATGAATATGTCTTTATTATCAGGCTATGTTCCACAATCATTCAAAGTAGCAGTGATAAAACCGCTTCTTAAAAAGCACAACCTCGATCCCGAGGTTTTAGCCAACTATAGACCTATTTCTAATCTTCCGTTCCTCTCAAAAATTCTTGAGAAAGCAGTCGCAAAACAGCTGTGTGATCACTTAAAAAACTATGATTTATTTGAAGATTTTCAGTCTGGCTTTAGAACATATCCTAGCACAGAGACAGCTCTGGTTAAAGTCACAAATGACATTCTAATAGCCTCAGACAAGGGACTTGTCTCTATTCTTGTTTTGCTCGATCTCAGTGCTGCATCTGATACTATCGACCATGATATATACAGGGAACTGCTTTAGGCTGGTTTAGGTCCTATCTATCTGAAAGCTCTCAGTTTGTACGTGTCAACGATGAATCTTCCACGCAAACCAAAGTTAGCCATGGAGTGCCACAGGGCTCAGTGCTCGGACCTATTTTGTTCACATTATATATGCTTCCGTTAGGCAATATTATAAGGAATCATTCTGTAAACTTTCATTGTTATGCGGATGATACTCAACTATATTCATCAATCAAGCCTGATGAAATTAATCATCTAAATAAAATTCAAGACTGCCTCAAGGACTAAAAAACGTTGATGACCTTACATTTTTTGACACGACCAAAACTGAAGTTATTGTACTTGGCCCAAAGAATCTACGAAACAAATTATCTAAAGATATACCAACTATGGATGGCATTAATTTGGCCTCCAGTGAGACTGTAAGGAATCTTGGTGTTATATTTGATCAGGATTTATCCTTTAACGCCCACATAAAATCAATTTCAAGGACTGCCTACTTCCATCTACGTAACATTGCAAAAATCAGGCATATCTTGCCTCAAAACGATGCAGAGAAACTAGTCCATGCATTTGTTACTTCAAGGCTGGATTATTGTAACTCCTTATTATCAGGGTGTACCAAGAAGTCAGTCAAGTCGCTTCAGCTGATTCAAAATGCTGCAGCTCGTGTACTAACCAGAGTTAGGAAAAGGGACCACATTACTCCTGTTCTGGCTGCCTTACACTGGCTCCCTATAGAACACAGGATATAATTTAAAATTATTCTTCTCGCCTACAAAGCCCTTAATGGGCAGGC
>NW_011370541.1:0-2581 GCF_000735185.1 Notothenia coriiceps
CACACCTGAGCTTTAGGACTCATGATGCTGACTCACACCTGAGCTTTAGGACTCATGATGCTGACTCACACCTGAGCTTTAGGACTCATGATGCTGACTCACACCTGAGCTTTAGGACTCATGATGCTGACTCACACCTGAGCTTTAGGACTCATGATGCTGACTCACACCTGAGCTTTAGGACTCATGATGCTGACTCACACCTGAGCTTTAGGACTCATGATGCTGACTCACACCTGAGCTTTAGGACTCATGATGCTGACTCACACCTGAGCTTTAGGACTCATGATGCTGACTCACACCTGAGCTTTAGGACTCATGATGCTGACTCACACCTGAGCTTTAGGACTCATGATGCTGACTCACACCTGAGCTTTAGGACTCATGATGCTGACTCACACCTGAGCTTTAGGACTCATGATGCTGACTCACACCTGAGCTTTAGGACTCATGATGCTGACTCACAGCTGAGCTTTAGGACTCATGATGCTGACTCACACCTGAGCTTTAGGACTCATGATGCTGACTCACACCTGAGCTTTAGGACTCATGATGCTGACTCACACCTGAGCTTTAGGACTCATGATGCTGACTCACACCTGAGCTTTAGGACTCATGATGCTGACTCACACCTGAGCTTTAGGACTCATGATGCTGACTCACACCAGAGCTTTAGGACTCATGATGCTGACTCACACCTGAGCTTTAGGACTCATGATGCTGACTCACACCTGAGCTTTAGGACTCATGTCACACGAGCTTTAGGACTCATGATGCTGACTCAGAATTTCAAACTCAATTAAAGTTTATGCTGACTCATTAGGACTCAGAATTTCAAACTCAATTAAAGTTTTAATGCTGACTCTTTTACTATTTTTTAAGACTAATGATAATCATATATTTTTGGGTTTTAGGTGTTATAATGCTGACCTATGTCCAGGTTTACTGCTGACACTTTGACCGGGTTTTGGGATTAATAAAGCTGATTCTTTTTGGGCTTTTTTAGACTCATAATACTGACCAACTTCTGAGTTGTAGAAATAAAAAATGAAGAATAATTTCTTGGTTTTAGGACTCTTAATGTTAACTCTTTCACCGGGTTTGAGGACTCATCTCTTTAGGTCTTTAAAGTAACATTAGCCGTTGTTGTTGTTGTTGTTGTTTACACACACTTCCCTTCAGTGGGGATACTCACCAGGAAGTGATCAGGTACTGGGCCAGGTTGATGGCGATGGCCGTGCCGGTGATGGTGACGTGACGCTCGCTGCTGCCGTCGATCTGACTGCCGATTTTGATCTGAGCGCCCGACACCTGCCGGATCTCGTTAATCTTAGAGCCCTGACGACCGATGATTGAGCCAATCAGCTGCGAGGAGGGAGACACAGAGAGGATAAGGATTTCAATTAAGAATTTTTACTTGAAACAAAGCATTTTAAGACCTTCCTTCTGGCTAACTACGAAAAACACATTCAGAAAGGGGCTAGGGGATAGGAAGTGATAACATGTTGACTCATAATGCTGAAATAATTCTGAGTTGAGGGACTTCTGATTCCCACTTGTTTCCAGGTTTCATGCTGACTCTTTTACCGGGCGTTAAGACTCATAGTGCGGACTCATTCCCGGGTTTAGGGACTAAGAAAGCTGTTTCATTTTGAGGTTTTGAAACTCATAATGCCGATTCATTCCCAAATGTAAGGACTTAAAATGTTGACTCCTTTCAGGGTTTTAGGAGGAGGGGAAGACGGTGAGGATCATGATTTCAATAAAGGACTTTTACTCGTAACGAACCAACTACTTTTACTCCAGGAGAGGATCTGGGTACTTCTTTCACCTCTGCCACTTATACAAAGTTTATTTCCCCTCCCCTCCATCCGTCTCCCTGTCACCTGTCCGTGTGTCTCTCAGTAAACACCAACAGGTGTGACTGAGTTTTCTTTGTGCTAATCTGGTCCAGCAGCAGAGTCTCTTTAACAATAGACCCGCTGTCGGAGCAGACCGTAAATATGTCTCGTTAGATTTTCTTAAAAAGGCAAACAGCTGTTGGCAGGCCGTCTCAGTGTCAAGGTGCATTCCCCTCCAGTGAAGATGTACATTGTGTATTTATTATGTTAGTTCTCTTTTAGAAACAAGGAGGTGTACAGGATGTTAAATACTTTTAAATAGGTTTAGTGGAGATTTATTTTATTTACGCATAAAAAAATATTCAGGCAACCACTAAAATATGGAAAGCTAAGGAAGATTGAATAGTAATAATAATACAAATGTAATAAATAAATATAAATAATAAGATTTAATAGTAATAATAATAACCGATTGTTTGGAAAAAAAAAAATCACATTTTGAGGACATTTGTTGATATGAAAAAAACAACTGAAATAATGATTATTCAAACAATATCTTCCACTGTCCACGTTGGTTTCAGGTTACAACGATAACCCTGAGTGAGGTCAAAGGTCAGGGTGATGTCTATTACAAGGAGCAGGTGGGGAATCAGTCACACACACACACACACACACACACACACACACACACACACACACACACACACACACACACACACACACACACACACTCTGTCTAG
>NW_011370542.1:0-2900 GCF_000735185.1 Notothenia coriiceps
AGTCCTGACTCCATCAGAGCTCCAGCTCTCCTCGTGTCTCTCTGAGTCCTGACTCCATCAGAGCTCCAGCTCTCCTCGTGTCTCTCTGAGTCCTGACTCCATCAGAGCTCCAGCTCTCCTCGTGTCTCTCTGAGTCCTGACTCCATCAGAGCTCCAGCTCTCCTCGTGTCTCTGAGTCCTGACTCCATCAGAGCTCCAGCTCTCCTCGTGTCTCTCTGAGTCCTGACTCCATCAGAGCTCCAGCTCTCCTCGTCTCTCTCTGAGTCCTGACTCCATCAGAGCTCCAGCTCTCCTCGTGTCTCTGAGTCCTGACTCCATCAGAGCTCCAGCTCTCCTCGTGTCTCTCTGAGTCCTGACTCCATCAGAGCTCCAGCTCTCCTCGTGTCTCTCTGAGTCCTGACTCCATCAGAGCTCCAGCTCTCCTCGTGTCTCTCTGAGTCCTGACTCCATCAGAGCTCCAGCTCTCCTCGTGTCTCTGAGTCCTGACTCCATCAGAGCTCCAGCTCTCCTCGTCTCTCTCTGAGTCCTGACTCCATCAGAGCTCCAGCTCTCCTCGTGTCTCTTTGAGTCCTGACTCCATCAGAGCTCCAGATGTGTCTCTCAGAGTCCTGACTCCTATTGCTTCAGAATCTTCCCCCACACTAGGTCTGCAACAGGATTCACTTTCTGGACCATATTTCTGTGATTTATTATTAAAACATGTGATGTATGAATAAAAATACTCGTACTGAATGAGGGCGTGTTGTGATGTTTCTGACATTAAAAACAATGATTATTATTGTTACTAGTTGTGTTTAGATCCCTGTGTGTATAGAGTACAACATGAAGCAGCTGTTATCATCAGTGTTTCACAGCGTCTGGTATGAGCAGCGCTGAGGTGGGAAATACATATATTTATTTATAGACGTTCTTTGAAGCACAAATGTCTGATTTCCTTTGGAGTGACTTCTTATAAAGTGGGGTAAGAACATATACATCAATATAAAATACATATAGAAAGGATCTCTAATGTGTGGTATCAGAATGGGTTTTATTAGGTTTACAGGTTGTTGTGGTATTAAAGTGCACACAGAGACAGAAAGACTGTTATCAAAGTTATTAAGACTGTTGTTCAAATTAGAAATAAGAAGAATATCTACACTAAATATACACATGTGAGAAACCGATAACAGTAAAGTATAATATGACAAATACTATATTGGAAGGGATAATTACTAAAGTATTGGAGTACTTTTACTGCAGTAGTCATTTTGTTGCTGGGAAGACTCCTCCTTGTACAAAATGGACAGGCAGCCAATCAAATAAATCCTCCACGCGTTGCTAGGCAGGCTGTGCGCCTCCGAAGCCAATCAGATGGTCCGGATCGGGAGCGGTGCAGCCAGCGGAGACAGACCGAGCCACAGCGCCTGATTCCCGGGGAAGATAATCAGGGAGCCTCCGTGGGAGAAAACACCCTGCAACAGAGCCAGGATGCCGAATAAAAGCAAGAAGGAGAAGGTGGGCCAGCGTCTTTATATTTACAGTTTGACAAAATATATGGCGGCCTTGAAGCAGACGTTATCTTTAGCTTATTTTATATTTTATAGCGGATAACCAGCTAGCATGGCAGCTAACATGCTAAGGCCCGTTAACAGAGGCTGAGCTAACCGCTAGCTGATGAGCTGTAAATGCGTATGTCATTATATATATATGTGTGTGTGTGTCAGCTGGTTGGAGACTGTATATTAAATATTATTAATGCACATTAACGGCTGTTAAAGTGGAGGAAAGGTGTAAGCTGTCACGTAGCATCCTAGCTAGCCTGTTAGCTCCAAACCTCCAGAAAGTGAAGCCCATATTTGGAATGTCCGTAGCGGCCAACCGGTGGTACTACATCTTCTGTGACGTCAAAATACTTTCCGCCATTGATTTACATTGGGAACGTTTGTAAATCAGCGTTTTTTTTTAACTAAATAAACTCAACAGTACGAATTCTTATATAGTTCTTATTTGAATCATTAGGATGTAAAAGTAGTAAAATGTTCTTAAAGCTGAATCCAGAGTCATCTGTCTGACAGCGGGAGATCGGAGGCAGGGAAACTCAACTGCGCATGCTCAGTGGGCCCACATCTGGGTACTTCCTGACTCTACAGTCTCTCTGTTGTGGCTTCATGCGCCACTGAGCGAGTCTCATAGGAATGAATGGAGCCCCGCCTCTCTCTCTTCTAACGGGCTGCAGCTGGAGGAGGAACCGCTGCTTTATTATATTATTAATTTAGGAGAAAACAGGCTCGGATATGAAAGTGTGACTCATTCATGCATTTAGGTCTTCATTCAATATTCAATATATGTGATGCTAACAGCTGACAGCAGGCTAACTGCTAGTTTCAGATGTTACCCTCCAGTGAAGATGCTGGAAGAAGTACTGATTCATTTAGTATTAGTATCATAGTAATACTGCAGTATAATAGTAATGCAGTATTACTATGTTATACTGCATTAACATAGTAATACTGCAGTATAACATAGTAGTACTGCAGGATTAGTAATATCAGTAATTTTTTTCTCATATGATCTTGGCTTTAATTTTTCTAATTTTTTCATTGTATATATTTTCCCTTTTTTGTAATAATGAGTATTTCTCGTCAGGTAGATGATTGACAGCTCCTGATCTGGATTGTGTGCAGAATAAAAACATGTGAACGTGCAGATTTTATTAACGATGCTTTCACTTGTGTTCAAACAGGAACCATCCAAAGGGACAAAAGGCATGAAGACCAGCAACAGTGGAGGGGGGGGGAAAGAGGCAGAGGACTCTGAGGAGGTGACACACACACACACACACACACACACACACGATAGTTTTGGATCTTGAAACACACACACCTTTTCAAAATCTGACATGTCGAATAAAGTGATTT
>NW_011370543.1:0-2493 GCF_000735185.1 Notothenia coriiceps
CTGTGATTGTCGACCACGCCCCTGATTGTTTCCACCTGTTCCCCATTACCTGGTGTATTTATTGTCCTCGTCTCCCTTTGTCCTGTGCCAGTTCGTTTCGTTTCTTGTGACAGTCTACCACCGTATCATGCCAGAAAGAATCCCAAGCAGAGCTTTGAGCCATGTCTTGTCTAATTATTAATATATTCATGCTCCTAGTGTTTTTCCTCATTGAAGTGATTTTGTTTTGTTAGTGTTTTTTCCTCATTAAGAGTGACTTTGTTTTGATACTGTTTTTCCTCGTTAAGAGTGATTTAGTTTTTGTTTACCACTGTCGTTGAGCTTTGGTTTAAATAAAAACTTTTTTTGTTAACCTGTGTGAGTCGTGCATTTGAGTTCAAACCCGTTTATTCAGTCGTAACAATATGGTATGAAGTCATATTTGGGCAGACACATATAAGTTGGCGTGAATGGTCAAACCCTCATAGGTAGATGACAACACAAACTGTACGTCCCTCTGATGGCCTTGTGGCGATGCAGATATAGTGTTATCTTGTTTCAGTGAGAAAAGGGGCATAAAGGAATCACACTTATTGTTTCAACGTAACAACGACTATTGTATAGGAATTCTGTTAGTATGCAATAATCATGTAATTCAGTTAAAAGCAGTATATAAGTTAGAGAAGCAGCAGCAGTGAGACACAGCTCATTTGTCACTTAATAACCCGAGTATTACCACAGGCGATGCTTGCATATTAAAACATAAAATTCCTGCTTGTTAAGACAAAAGATACTGAATATCATTAGAAAAAACATAATGCACCAGCTGTTTTACTCGATATTAAAAAATATTAACATCTGTCTCAAACAACCCATATCTGTCAAACTAACACACACACACACACACACGCACGCACGCACGCACGCACGCACACACGCACACACACACTCACACACACACACACACACACACACACACACACACACACACACACACACACCGTATTTTTGTTGTCTAACAGCCCTTTTCTCTACTGCTGGATACAAATCCATGTCATGGGGATGTTAAAAGGTCTTGTTTACCTTGATAGAAACCATTTATTTTATTAGTGACTGCAGCTTGCTCTGTTGTCATGGTGACGGTTCATCTGTCGTCACATGACCTAAGTATAGAAATCACCGGATAACAGGTGGTTTATGGGTTTGTGTGAGCACAGTGTGTCTCTGAATGAATGTCAGATTTCTCATTTGTCACAGAGTTTCTATAGATTCAGTGTTTCTATAGAAGAACATGCGTCAGAGTGAGGAATAATGTAAAAGCAGAGAATTGCAGTAAACAGTATAAATCTATACTAAATGTACTTTAGAAAATAATATATTTTAAAGGGGCCCTGCTTTTTTATAGTTTTTCATATCCTGTAGTATGTTATATACTAGGTTATTGTGCATGTAAATGGTCTGCATAGGCTAAAATCCCAAAGTTCCCTGCCACAAACCAAAACAATGAGCATAACAAAATGGGTTGCATACAGTCCTAATAGGTTTAACAGTATTTCTGGTGAAATTATTATTATTCGCCCAAAATATTAAGTTACAAATCCAGAACTGAGAATAATATGTTATGTATTTTTTGATTAATGTATACATTTTTGTATTAAATCTGAGTTAATATATTAAATTCAATTAGTGTATCATTTATTGTACGACACCAGCATTTTGTCCATTAAGAAACCTCAGAGTAGGCTCAACAAAATAAAAACTCAAAGACCAAAAATGCTCTTTGTTGAACACATCTCAGAGCCAGCACAACAACCCAGCAAGTGTAGACTTTCTTCATGGAGAACTACTGTAGATCGTCAACAAAATATATTTTCTGTTGACGATCTACAGCAGTCAAATATGTAAGAAAATAAGTAGAAAAGGAAATATTGTGTGTAATAAACAACAACAAAACAACCTTTATTGTGAGAGAAAAATATACTTTTATTTTGGAAATGGGGAAAGCATACTGCAAGGATTTAGCTGCACTACCACTGTTATGTGAAATATTACTTTGTTTCACTACTTTACTAATCCTGACTGTTAAACCAATGTTGAGAAATACAAAAATATTTTTTTTTTTACAAGGTATACATGTTATCACTGGCCGCTGCTTCCCCATCCAGTGTTTCCCCTACCATTGTCTTGGAGGGGTGCGCCAACGGAGCCCCGCGCCCCCCCTGAAATTCAAGGTGTTTAAAAACATTTTGTATTACTTTTTTTTGTATATATAGCACCAAATTGCAACTAATCTATATCTACTGTCCCTTTTCACATTGAACATGTGCTCTTTTATTAAATAAACTAAACGCTTTCATTTTAAGTTGTGAGTGACCCTAAGAAACACTGATGCATTAATCAATAACAATAATCCACAGCTCCTCTCTCTGCTCCAGAAGATTTAAAAAAAATATATCCCAATGCCACAAAAATGCATCCGTGACGTGGTTGAAATCTTGTCTCCAGAAAACAAAA
>NW_011370544.1:0-10700 GCF_000735185.1 Notothenia coriiceps
CACACACACACACACACTTGTGCTCATGTCCCCCCACACCTTGCAGACAAAACAAAGTACTCTAAGATACGGGAACCTCTCACTTTCTTGCGCTGTATGATACAATATCACAGGTGCGAGCTCTGTGCCCCTCAAGAAAGAAAAACCTCTCACTTTCTCACAGTAAATGCCCCTCCATTACTGTCTCTCATGCAGTTATATTTGTGTTATATTTGACCCATTGGCACAATGAGTAGGCGACCGATTAGAGGCTCTGGACAAATGTTTTGAACCAGATGAAGAGGAGATTGAACCAGACATAGAGGACGATGTCTCATAAATGGAAGACAACAGCGATCCAGACTATGAGCCTGACCAACAGTCAACAGACCAGGAAGAGCCCCCTGAGGGAGAGGCTCCAGAGGGAGAAGCCCCTGAGTGAGAAGAACCCTGAATATTTATTTGTTCTCTAAATGTTCATTGAGGAAAACAGTATCAGTGTCTTATTTTATATTCATCACAGTGAATGCAGTGAATGCTGAACTTGATGGACCCACTGGGGGGTCCGGACCATGTACTTTAGTTGAACATACACAATGAAACACTGACTTGCTTTTATCAAATCAATACATAATTGGAACGGGAAGAATCTCAGTTACAACAACAACTAAAGCATTTCCATCTCCAGTAAACACAGCCTACATGGCAAGCATTTTTATAATATACACTAATGTACAGTAAGCACTATCTTTGAACTTACTGCTAAATTATAAATTCATATATAAATATGGAATTCACCCCTGGTGTCATGTCTGTTACCCCTTGATTGTACTTGCTTTGACTGTTCAAATGAGATGTCAACCATCAAAATTGGATTAAGGGGTTCCAGATATATCACTGTGCAAAACACACCAGTCAATTTTGACCGAAAATAGTATGGGAAGGGGGGTATGACCTAACGCAAGAGAAGGGTTCAAAGTTGAACGGGATGGATAGAGCAGAGGAGGAGTGTCAACAGTCATTCATGTTAGCGCCACAAAAGAGCTGATTAGCTTAAATGCTATCAGCTGTGACTGTTGAACTGAGAACATTCGAGAAAGACTTTCACTGAAGTGACACAGGAGGAAAAACACAGGTGTAAATAATTAAATTAATTATGGCTAAAATCTATTTAGCTAATTTGCTTCAGGAGCTGTGCTTTCCCCCCTCCCCCTGCTACACAAAGTCAACAACGTTTTCTTGCTATTCACATTATAGCAGCACCGAGATCTAATTCATTTTACCGGAAGGCATTTATTAAATATCAAAACATGTTAAAATTACAAATTCCTATTGACCTTTTTTCATAAACATCTGTGATTATTGCTTTGGATTTTGTTTAAAAATAGTCACGAAACCAAATACAATCTTAATCTAAGGCTTAAAGACCAAGTGGAAGGTTTCACTTCTCTTCAGTGCATTCAGGTCTGAAAGCTGGTGATTTAAAAGCATTCACAGACGAACAGATATCCAACCAGTAGCGTTACAGCTTGAACAAAAAGAAAAACAGTCAAATACAGTGTGCAAATTCCAAAAAGAGACTGGCAGGCCTGCAAAGCTGCCCGTTTAAACACACATGAGAAAAAGGCTACAACATTCAGCATGAAGGCTTAGCCTATACATAAAAAAGTTTGCCAGCTTTTTTTCTTGTTGCTTCTGTATGACCCCATCAATAAATATAATACTTTTCTTTTCAAATCAACCACAGTATTCTTAATTAAAGGCCTGAGAGTGTATTTTTAAATATACAAATGCAAAATTGAGCAGAAAACTGTCTTGAGATAAAATGCCTCGCTTTGTTAGCAGTTTGTGACTTTAGTGCAAGAAGCAGCAGACACCATGAAGCGTGGACAGCTACAGACAATCAGCTAGAGTTCTTTAGTTCTTCTTTAATAGTTTCAGTGATCTTTAAAATGTCATTTAAGTGTTAAATAAAAGTGGTATTAAGGACAAATGGTCACAGTCTCTAGATTTTAAAAATGAAATCTGAAGAGTGTCAGTGGTAGAATCCCTCTTGGCGTCAGTATTCTTTCTGATCTGGGACAATACTCCTCCAGATTACCAGGCTGTAAAAAATGCATCCCAGGAAATGTGTGTGTTTGGGGGATCACAGGAGCAGAGGTGTGTTTTCTCCCACCGACTCCATCCTCTTGGTGAGCTGCCGCACCCGGGCGAGGAGGCGGTTGGGCAGGGGGGGGCAGTGGTGGCTCGGGTCCAGGACGTTGGTCTTGCGGCGCTCGCGTTCCTGCAGCCACATGAGGTACGGGCTGGGGGGGAAGAAGGGGCGGGAGCGCTCTCGGTACAGCTGCAGGACCATGCCCGACACGCCCAGCACCACCCACGCCGTGATCATGATGTAGTCTGAGGGAAGGAAAAGAACAGACGGTGTTAAAGACAGAACACAATTGAGTCTAAATACGTGACTGACACTTTTACTGAGAACTCGCCGACGGCTTGGAAGGGTACGTCGGTGAAGACGGCGCTGAAGTTGTTGTTGAGGAAACGTTTGAGGATGTTCAGGCTGATGTAGGACAGGCTGGTGTAGATGTAGGCGTTGACGGCCAGAACTACAGCGTACGCCCCGACCACGCCACACGTGATGATGTTACCCTAGCAACAGAAAGAGAAGGAGGTATTGAGTTATTTGATGCAACACAACACAAATCTGAAATGTCAACATCTTAAACCTTTTTTTATAGCTCTCTGTTCATGTCTGTCATTTTTATTTTTCACAGTGAATTGAAACACAAAACATAGAACTAATGACATGAATAATACATCTGTTTCCTGGTAATCTAATTTCAATATAATTGTCTTTTTTATTCCCGCTAAAGTTTGAGTATCATTATACGATTATTATATTTTCTTACTTTACCCAACACCAAGTAATTCTTAGAACTTCCACTAGTAGATGCGGGAGTAAAGAGCTTATTTTCACACATGCTGTAGTGAAATAAAAAAATGTGTCACCTCTCTGGGCCAACGCACGAAAAAGAGCGGGACGATGAGCATGATGCAGCAGAACGTCACCCAGAAAACTGCGTCCGAGCGCCTGAACACATCCAGGTCACCTGAGAAAAAACACAAATACACTAAATATATTTTATATTTAAACTTTGTGTCAGTGATTACTGATTAGAAACTTTAAGGTACTTTAAGGCTGTTAAAGGCATCATTTTAAAGACAAACACCAACAAATATGGATTAAAGGATTACATTTAGTCTTTTTTTTTTCTTTTTTTTAAATGCTGTCTTATTAAATAAGAGTTACATATATTTGGATATTGTGTGTGGGGGTGTATATGTGTGTGTGTGCATTAGAGCCACTGAAACTATAAAAAAAGTTGCTTGTCATGTTTCGGGAGCATCTGACCCACCGAGGGGAGTGAAGAGGACGGTGGAGGCGATGAGGAAGCCGAGCATCAGTCCCACCACCACGATGCAGGCCATGACTGAACCGAAACGCCACCAGCTCATCACCAGCAGGACCCCCCCCACCACGCCGATCACCGCTGACACGGCGAGACACACTGCGCACAGAGGACGTTCACATTTTGACATTTCATCGCAGGAAGAGATTGGAATTGATCGAAGTGGAGAAAGAAACTCACTGTCGTACTCCAGTCCTGTCGTCCTCGTGACCAGCACAAAGAAGAAGAATGTCGCAAAGCTGAATCCCATGCAAAACAACTCTGCATGACAGGAAGCAGAAAAGGAGAGTGATTAAATACAGACTGAAGAAGCAGTACAGACATGATGTTTATTCACAAGGTGCTGCTGAATCATATCCCATCACTCTGTCTCCTCCAGTTCTACAGCCGGCAGCAGAGCCAGGTCACGGTTCAGTTTGGAACAAATACGTTTCTGCATCACGTGAGAGGCCGGCCAGGCCAGATTCGCTTTTTTATTCTAATACTGGCAAAACCTTTTTCAGCCTCTAGGGGTCCCTCAATCCTAACAATAGTGAAATCTTTGGTGGTAGGTTTAAAGGTGGTGAAAACATTGAATATATAATTCAATATAAGATATAGAGTTAAAAACCATCACGATCTTAACAGTGTATGGTAAACATGTGGTTTCAATCTGGATAAAAAAAGTCAGTTTATTACAATATCTGCTCCATGCTCAAAGGGGATACAACGCCATGACAGGGGACCAGAGGAAACACATCGTTACCTTCATTAGTGTCAGCACTACCAGTCGTTTTTACGTCCCTACGAGGAAGTTTAAGACTTGCAAACATGACCTCTGACCCCGCTAATCTATTCTGTTGACCCTAAAGTGGACTGAAAGAGCCGAAAATAGGAGGGAAATAGATATTTTACTTTAGAGAAAGCGTTTTCCCAGGCTTAATAATGACGTGATAAATGAGGTGGAAACCTTCAGTTACACATTCCTCCATGTTTTGTTAGATGACAAAGATACTACACAAACAAAGTATATATTCACTTTGCGTTAGTAAGAGGGGAAATTGTTGTCTCCTGGAAAATTAATGCTATACTTGAAAATGTAATATGTATATTGGGATTACACAGAAATGAATCGCATTAAGGGATGTCAAACCACTCACCACATTTGAAGAACCGATGCCCAAAGAAGCAGATGAACAGGCCGGCCATACCAGCGATGGTAAAGAACACCTTTGTGGAAATCTTCCCTAAAAATGTATTAAATGTTCAATGGTACATTTTCATTTGTCAATAACAGCATTCTTTCTGATTAGTTAAGCAAAATGTATTCGTGTATCACAAGATTATTTCCTTTTTAAAAGTTGTTTTATGAATCGATTGGCTGATTTTAAGATGTTCATAATATCAAGAGACAGGCTGAAAACTAATTTTCAATGTTTCATGCATAATGTTATTTAAACTGACGGATCCCATGATTAAAAAATACGGAAAATAACATTGATGGATCACAAGATTGTTCCCTTGTCAAAATAATTAGGAATAAATCGACCTGATTTGAAGATTTTCACGATATATTTTGTTGATGCAATGGAATTATAGAGGAATTTCCAGTGTGTCAGCTCACCGAGTGTCTGACATCCGTCCAAGGTGGAAACAAAGCTGCAGGCGTAGGTGTGTGAGGGGACGTAGGAGGCGGAGGTGTTCAGCAGAGGGTCTCTGACCACCACGGAGTAGACCACACCCTGACCAGGGATGGAGGTGAACACCACCATGCTCATATCTGATGATAACAGGGTCATGACCTGCAGAAAGACGAGGGGTGTTCCTTATTATTATTATTATTCATATTTAGCAGGTAAATACTAAATAGAACCACTGATGGTGCTTTTGGTGTCTTACCAGTCTGCCGTTCTCCATCATGCCCTGGATGTCGGCCACGGCCTGGATGCCGGTGAACAGGCTGCGCTCTGATAGGTCGTTCTCAGGCAGGAAGTACTGGTAGATGTCATACTGTAACCGCCAGCGCGTGGTGGCTTCTGTGGAGATGTCACAGGGGGAAGGAGTTTCCCCCCTGATGGAGAAAAAGCACCGTCAGGACTAATCTGATTCCTGTTTGCTAACGGTTTTTTTTCAAGGCTCTGTTGTGATTGGTCAACCACTGAGAGATGTATCGCCCCATAGCCAATGTGTTAAAGAACCCCAAAGAGTAATATAGGGCCCCTTTAAATATATGATATAAGGAGAAAGACTCTTAACTCTGTGAGTAGGAAGTATTTCTTAAAACTCACAATATCCTGAGCTATAATAAAAAATGTCTCTTATAAATAAAGTCAATGATATTTATGTTAAAATGTTGTTTAACTAGCACGCTGAAGAGGGAGTGTGAGAAACAAGTGGGAGCACACTAAAACTGAAACTTCACTTCATGTTGTTCTTATGCAACATCTTGCTTTCTAAAAAGTCTGTGGTTCAACGTCCCACTGTGTGAACCACACATGTGACAGAAGAGGTGTTTCATACAGAAACCTTGATCTCAATGAGTCATTTATTCATGGTTAAATAACTGTTAACAAAAATGTAACACAGCTGGGGTGTTGTGATATATGGTTGTGATGTTGATCATGTGGAAACCTCATCTGATATAATAACACATCACACCAGTCAGACACGTCAAACAAGTTTAACTGCAAGCTAGCCAAACCATTCAAAACTAAATGTGGTGTTCCAAAAGAAGAGCTGCTTCAGACTGTAAGGTACTGACACAACAGGAAATGATCCAACAAGATAACAATTCCTCTGTTTATCTGCTGCTTAACGTTGTTGGTACGAAAAACAGGCAGACAATCTTTAGAAAAAACGCTGGTACTGTTAGCTAAAGCGGAGGAGGGGAGGCTGTGTGTGTGTGACAGAGACACATCACAAGATCTTCAGTAGATGAACAGTGGATAGGTCTTGCAGATGTTGCTGCAGGCTGAACAGGAAGTTGAGAAACAAGTGTGTTACCTCTCGTTTCCTAAGTTGGCTGGTGCGAAGCGTATCTCGGTCTCGTAGAGGTTGTAGTGGATGTAGACGTTTGGGTCGATGTCCAGGGTGAACTCTGTGTTACAGGCTCCAGGTAAAGGATCTGAAAGAGAACAGATTCAGTATTAAAGGCTGTATCGGGCATGTCAGGTCAACAGAAGACAAAAACACTTCCTCTAGTGGCACTCTGCCAGGTCGGGAGCATTCAGGGTGAATCAACACGAGAAGGCACATGAGCAACCAGGCACAATCGATGTTGTTCCTTACTCAAAATCCCAGACAACACAGAGTTTAGCCTGTCTGCATTTTCTCATGATTGTATCAGATCAGGGTTCCTGTAGTTTATGGCAAGGTTTAGGTATTTCTAACAATGTTTTTAATGCCACACCAAATGTATCAAAAGAGCCCAAAAACGATTTGCATTATACACACCTTGCCTTGTACGCATTGCCTTGTATCAGGGGCGGATCTAGAAAACTATTCATGGGGTGGCAGGAGATTTTGAGGGGTGGCATCCCCTGGCAGAAGTATATGCTGATTTAATCGCAGTCATATCAATTAATTAGGGCTGTCAAACGATTAAACATTTTAATCAGATTAATCACAGCTTAAAAATTAATTAATCATGATTAATCACCATTCGAACTATGTCCAAAATATGCCATTTCTTTATGTATATTATTGTGGGAATGGAAAGATAAATGAAAGAAGGCGGATATATCCATTTAACATACAGTATGTATGTATGTTTATTATAACATTGTTCTGTGTGTCAAAATGAAAGACAATCCACACACCTATCAATCATCAAACCGTGGGGTCTTATTTCATTACGTGTTGATTTCTATCAACACGTAATGTTGTATCGATGTATATAGAGATGTACTACAGCAAAAGTATTCTCCGTCTGGACTTCCTGCAACAACACCACGCCGCTATCACTCTGCTATCTTGATTCTATTGAGAAGACGATCACTACGTGACAAAAGTTTTGAAAGCCGTTTCTAGTCTTCGGTATTTCCAGACAAGTGGCTACTGAAATCAATCTTACTAACTGCTGTCTGTGCAATTTACTCGGCGCGAGTTGGCGGACTTTATTTTGCTTACTTTAACATCATTTTTCATGGTGGGGCTAAGCCATTTCTTGGTATGGCTGTAGCCTAACCCAGCGCTGCCACTGGTGGGATGTATGGGCCGGGCCATTCTGCTCATGCGTTAAATGCGTTAAATATTTTAACGCAATTAATTCAAAAAATTAATTACCGCCGTTAACGCGATAATTTTGACAGCATTACAATTAATGTTAACTTGGAAAGCCACAATATTTATTTTAACTCAATAACATTTGGTGACATTGTTGTGGCACATCAGTAAAGCCTTAAATATAAATATATAAGGTGGCAGACTTAATTTAATGAATTTTAACTGAACAATAACTGAATGAGTTTGCCTCACTCTTAGACCAGCATGGGTACCAAATCTATGCAGACTGCTGCAATAAGTATATTAATTAACTGTCTCGTCGATGTTTGTCTAAATTAATATCATACTATTAACAATCATATTATTCCTATCAGCTGTCAATCACTGTTATGATTCACATATTCAGTGTTATTATTAAATAAACTATATTTTTTGGAGGAGTTAATGATGAATAAATAATAGAAAATTACAAAAAAAAGAAACACTTTTTGATGGATGTGGATGTGGACATCCCAATCAAAAAGTATTTTTTTTAATTTTCTATAATTTATTCACGTTCTTGACTTTTTTATTACTTGTAATCCTAGAAATAGAATTGAATACAAATAATTTAGAAAATAGAAAAAAATACCAGAGCTGGAGTAGGGCAGGATAACCCCGGTGCCCACCACCGTGTCTCCGTCAGGAGAAGACAGGAACAAAGAGAGGGACACTTGTCCCGGCAGGAGAGCCGCCAAGAGCCCCGAGTCCACTGCTGTCAGAGAGGTACCCGGGCCCGGGATCTGAGGAACATGTCAAATTTAACAGTGTGGTCAAAATAAACACGAAGAAAACAAGACAAACGGCCATGCTAGCAGTTCAGTGAGGCTCGCTAAATGCTAACACTAGCATGGCAACATTGTCACAGTGACAACGCTAACTAAAATGTTTACCATCTTGTTTTAGCACGTAGCATTCAGCCCTTATAATAAAGCACAGCTGAGGTTGATGTTGATGGGAATGTCATATTCTATCATATCAGATATTTTGTCAGAAACAGACCGAATTCTGACCTAATTATTGTACCCGATAATTTTTTCCACAGATTGCTAAATACATTTTATAATCCATCCTGAGTGGGATTTAGTAACATATTTCATAACACTCCATCTTATTATTCCCATGACATTTACTACAACCACAAATGTCTATCCCTCCTCTATCTCCTCGACAAAGTCCAACCAGGCAGTTTTCTACACTCATTTCCACTCAGCTAACGTTGTAAAGGACTGATTTTATGATTAATCCTTTGAGACGGTGGTAAACAAAAAGTCAACTAAGTTCTTGTGACTGGAAATCTAAAAATGGTGCGGACGAACTAATGCAATGAAAGGGAGTCATTGTTTTCACATGCGGAGCTCGGAGGAAGTTCAGATAAGTCCGTAGGTTCAACGACAAGGGAAGTCATGTTCAACAAAACCCAGGATATGTGTGATTATCCCAACATGTCCCACTTCCTTATTGCCTCAGAACTCCATAGTTGTTGAACACATCTGATCACTGAGCCAATGAGTAGTGACTATCTTTTTAAGTAATCTTTTTAGCTTGTTTTTTGAATTTTTTGCTTGTTTTTTACATTATGTAAATATCTCTGATGTGTTAGCATTATTTTGTACGATGATGTACGTGATTAATGTAGTGTATTGCTAATGTTGTTACAGTAGTATGCCTGTCAAAGTATCAACACGTTTTAAATGTGATTGTGTAACTAACTAGCGTGTTTTAGTCTCTTAGTCGACTAACACTGCCATTTTTCTGCTAATGGATCTGAATGGTGCAAAAGCTCCACTTATAATATATAGCTTACCAGAAAGTTATTGGAAATAACTCATTAAGCAGAAAATGGTGATGGCACAGGGCAACAATATATCTTCCACATATTTTTCTGTGAGCATAAGCTGATTTACTGTGTGACACTGAAGGGTGTGTGTGCCCACTACCCACAGACAATAACTCCATTGTATGACACACGTCTTGACGTTGTTGACAGTCAGAGCTGGAGTAAGTAGAGATAATGCTTTCTTTGCAGTTTCTAATGTAATTTCTCTAACACACCACAGAGGTAGAGCAAATATAATCACAAGCTGGGATGGGTACCAAAGTCAATTGAAAAAATGTATTGCTCAAATAGTGAATATGCTTTCAATGGCAAATTTCCAAAGCTAATGAGTTAATCTTTTCAGTGTACGGGAGCCAATAAGCATGCTTCACTAAGATGTAATCATTGTGGTTGGCTGTCTGACCTTACACGTACGTCCGGAGATGTGTGTGTACTTTTTTTTAGAGGATTGATTTGAGTGTGCATGAAAAGCAGCTTAAAAATAAATACAAATCTTGAATTTTAGAAATGTGTAATGTTCAGCAACTGGTATTTGAAGTCAAGGTATCGCCGTACAACATTTTAGTTGTGACAGTGAAGTATTCAAAAAGTATTGGCATCACATTTTTCTTAAAAGCAGCCGAAGGAAAAGCACTTGTTGTGGGAATGTCCCATTTCACAATCATACATATTAATTTACTGGATTATTATTATTCATGCATTAACTTATCATGAGTGCTGGTAGATGTGGAGCTAATTTAATTACTTTATATACCACTGCTACATTTCTGAACCTATAGTTATATATTATAGTTTATGCTTTAGTTTTTTTATATTTTGTAACAGCTACTAATCCTAATATTTAAAGTAACTAGTAACTCATTTCGTTAAATAAATGTAGTGGAATAAAAATGATAGGCTTCTGAAATATAGTGGCGTAGAAGTATAAAGTAGCATAAAATAGAAATACTTAAGTAGAGTACAAGTACCTCAAAAATCGTACTTAAGTATAGTGACTTGAGTAAATCTACTTTACACTACTGACAGAGTGCAGTGTTTCCCCTACCATTGTCTTGGAGGGGTGCTGCGCCCCGCCAACGGAGCCCCGCGCCCCGCCAACGGAGCCCCGCGCCTCCCCAACGGAGCCCAGCGCCTCCCCAACGGAGCCCAGCTCCCCCCCAACGGAGCCC
>NW_011370544.1:10942-39501 GCF_000735185.1 Notothenia coriiceps
CGCTCAGGCAGCACTCGGAAAAACTGGAGTGTATACATATTGAGTGAATAACAACAAACCTAAAAAAAGGATGTTGTGGTTTACAACTTGCAGAGAGTAACAGTGATAGCGACAAAGGGGAACAGGAAATGATGGCTTGATAACAGAGTGTCATTAAACGCTGTCTACTCTTCCTCTTTCACTCTGTATGTTGCAGATTTGTTTTGTAGCTAGTGGTCGTCTCCTTTTTTCCACTGAGATTAGTTTTCTTCTGCAGCGTGGATCTAAAGCTTGCTGAGACTTCTGGGATGGACGCTTTTTCTCTCAGGCCGCCCTGTCTGCCACTCATGACCGTCAGCTGACTGCCCCTCTCCCAGTGGGCCAGACCACCTCGCTCACAAAGCCTCATTCACTAATCAGGGCTTGAGCTCACTCCCTGCTCATACAGTAAGAGTGAGTATGCTTTTAATTTCACAGTTTGGATGAGCTTTTACTGCTGCTTTTTATACAGTCACTCGCTTCAAGAATAACTCAAGAAAATGGGATTTGATCGGGTCTTTCTCGGTGCACTCTCTGTACCATGAAGAACATGCAGTAATCCATCAGCTCCCAGAAATAACAGCTGTGATAAATGCTAAGCTAATAACAACACATGAATCGCCTCATATTTCAACAAGACTTTATCCATCAATTTCAAAAAACTTAAAATAAGTGAATGTGTCCGGTAGTAAAGTCAAATGTAATTAAGTGGCCTAATAAATAAAGAAACAAGCCTAAACTCATGAAAACTCATCTCTTTAGACTCCACTTTGAGCGATTGAATTACTAACAAAGCACTTATATACTAATAAAGGACTGTCTTATCTAAAGCCAGTTGAGTAGCACTTGAAATGTTTGGCTCTATGAAACCTGATGTACTTATATGATTCTGTTTTCTTCAAGGTTGTATCTTCCTGGTCGAATGCACTTATTGTAAGTTGCTTTGGATAAAAGCGTCAGCTAAATGCAATGCAATGTAATGTAAACATTCATTTTGATATTACTAATAACATATATTCACAAGGAAAGATGTGAGAAGAGATTGGAGACTTCTTACTGCCTTTGTCCAAAAATCTGCTTACAGGCTTTACTTTACATTCTTCTGTAGCAGTGTTTCACATGTTTTAAATATATGAACATGATTTGAGTGGACTAATCCTTAAGTTTAAGGACAGAAAAGACAATCGCCAACTATTTTGTTAATCGTTGAAGTGAATTATTGGCCAAAATGCAAGAAAATGCTGTTTTCAGGCTCTTAAATATGAAGGCGTCCTGCTTTTCTCAGTTTTATATTAAATTAAACTGAATATGTCTGGCTTGTGGACTCAAGGAATTTGGGCTGCAGCGTGTAAAAGACTTTGCTTGGAAACCTGAGAGTCGCCGGTTCAAGTCCCCAAATGGACCACGCACAGACTGGTGCACTTTAGCAAGCAACAGTTAAAAGACCAGGTTCTCTGTTGACTATATTCAGCTTTTTCATCTATCATAAGAAGCATACTTTCTGTGGCATCTTCTCAACAGCGAGTTCAAGATATTATTCTCAGCCATTCTCTCCTGAGCAGACACTAGTGGAGAAATGTCTGTGAGCACTTCCTCACCCTGGTGTAGGAGAGCGTGGCGTTGCGGTGCTGCGTGTGGAACTGCAGAGTGATGAAGGCCACCTCGGGGGGGATCCTGGACACCACGGCCTGCACCGTCTCGTTCTGAGAGACGCTCACGTTCTGGAAAGTTCCCGGCAAGAAGATCACACGGTCTGCAGCAGAGAAGAAGGACCGGTCAGTCACATGATGTGATTTCATCTGATGACTGCTGTGTGCTGCTTGTAAAGCACTCAGCTGCTGTGTCACCCAATAAAATAAAACAGCAATAAATAACGAACGATAAATCTATTTGCTGTGAAACAACATGATCTTTTTTAATGGTCACAACAGCAACAATCTACCAATGAGATCTGAGAACACATTAAAAACAAATCTATGGGAAGGAGATTTACAATAAATACTAAAAGATCGATCACTAGAAAACCTTACAGTTCACTAAAGCATCTTATCAAAAGTCTTGAAGATATTTTCTCACAGCAATCATTTGGTCCTATCTGTACGCTCAACTTGTCACAGTCAGTGAACTTTCCACTGTTTTGATCTCCCTCACATATCTCTCTCATCAAAGTCAGAGAAACTGTACAACCAACTTTTTCCATTGAACTTCTACAAAGCTGCATATTATAACTCTGTAATAAGTGCAATCCTTTGTCTGATGTTATTTCATGTGTCACACGGAGAGGAGGAATGTCAGCTATGGAGCTCCAAGCTGTGCAGAATAGATTAGCTGCAGGTTACACGTGCTGCAGCCTTATCGTCTCTGAGCATTTACAGGGCACGCTCCAGATCTTTCTACCATGTGAGCAAGAGGAAAAATGTGAAGCCTTGAGTTCGTCAGAAACCATAAGAGGATATTTAATGGCTAAAACAATATTGTACTGTAAATAAAAGTGAAAAACATGAGATTATACACCACTATCAGTTACTTTTTGATGTAGACTACAAGAACAAACACTGAAACATTCAAATTAGGCATAGAACTCTGAATAATTATACATTCCTAATATTTTAATACTGGCCTAAATCAGTGGTTACTTGAGGCTTAAATCTGTGATCTGTAAAAGTCTTTCAGAATAAAGTGTGTTTGTTACTTCATCTCAACTTGATGCTGCTGACATATTTCTGTCATCTATCAAAGTGATTATTTAAATACTGTAAATATACTTGGTTTTAATACTTCATTCTACAACACACCATTTGTTTGGATTCAAAGGTCTAAAAGATTTAACAGTGTTAACTGGACTTTGATTTTTCTGTTGCACTTTGAACAGATCTGAACTTACTGTTGTTATCCTGTAAGACAGTAGGTCATTGAGTAAATATGAATGAAAAACAATGATATTATGTTGAGAATTAGAGGAATATTAACATTTATAGTAAGAATAACTAATACATGTCCTGATAAATAAACTTGTTTAATCAAAAAACTACTGACTATATGAGGTTTGAGATATATATACTAGACTTAAAAATCATTTGACACAGAGCCTGTTTGTGAGTTAATATGGGATTTAGCTGCTAGATAATGCTAGCTTAAGCTACACAACAATAACAAGTTGAGCATAGTGACACTTCAGTGATTTACATACAAACAGATATGAATCACAGAATTACCAGGTTCATGTGAATAACCAAATACTAGTCGGTTGTAGAGAATGGGAAGGATAAAAAAGAAAGCAGTGCAAATGACTGTAACTCACTCTCCATCTGAGCTTGAACTTTGCAAACCAGAAGCAGCAGCGGGCACCAAATCCAAAGAGACATGTTCCTCTGCTTCAAACAAAGCTTTTTTATCTGCAGCTTAGTAAAACCATGGGTTACATCGTAGTTTCCTGTGTTGGGGTAGAAGAAGTCCCTGCAGAGGCGACATGCTTCCCAGAGAGAGACACGCAGACAGTACAGAGGTTCGGTTCACCAACTGTCTGTCTTCTCCCTCTGCCGCTCTGCGGCTCCGACAGCTGTACGAGAATCTCGCTCTCGGTCCCGCGAGAGCTCCCCTCCCTCTCCACACCCTATTTGCTCCACACAGATTAAAGCGTGATCGGTGACACAAGGATAAATGTGATTTCATTTTTTTTAAATGGCATTGGTGGACAAAGTACTCAGATGTTTTACTTTAAATATTCTGTATAAATTGTAAACTGCTTGTGATATTGGGCTATAGGCCTATAGATAAACTTTGATTGATAAAAGTGACAGTCCTGTATACAAAATGTACTGCAGATGTATTCGCATCAGAATGTACTTACATTTATAAAAGTAAAAGTATTAATTTGGCACAACGGCAATTTCACATTGATATATGAGTTACAACTGTTTCTGGTTATAATATTTTAGTATTTAGTCAGAAAAGTTTTAGAATAAAAATAGTTCCGGTTACAGAAATGTTCTTTAACCACTGAATTAAACTCTCCTGGCATGTTGTAGTTCTGCAGCAGAAATAGAAGGTGGATGTTTCAGCAGATCCTGTATGTTGGAAAATGTGGGTAAAAAAACACATTTGGGTGGGTAAAAAACAGTACCAAAAACATGGGGTTTGTCATTTGAAAGTAAAATGAAATGAATATCAACCAAGCAGAGACCATTTCATGTTCACGGATTTATTTGAACTCAAGCCCTTCTTTTACCCATTCACGCATTAAAACATCTCAGACACTACAGACTCATGCATGCTGGCTAAATTAGCAAACAAAACAAAAGTACCAACAAAAAAAGAGGATGATGTGTGTTCACACGACATGTGTCTGAGTCCTCAGACGAGGATGCAGCATCTCCCTGTGAAGGCTCCAGGAGAAGGGATAAGATCTTCTGACTATCTGTAGGGGGAAGGATTAAGTGGTATGTGTGTGTTTGTATGTGGCAGCAGCAAGGGGGGGGGGATGTAGTAACTGTGGGCTCCCTAACTCTTTCTCAGGCTGACGTCAGCGCTGGTCAGCAACGGCGACAGTGACGTGCTCTCTGATGTTTCTTCTCTCTTCAGAACCAGGAAAGCCTCTCGACTGATTCCCAGCAGCTCTCGTAGTCCACTGTTCTCCAGCTAACAAACAAAAACATATAGCCGTACAATCAGATGGGATACTATCAACACTATTACTATCTATAAATATTGATGTGGAGCTTGCTTTTCATTTAAGGAACAGGGTCTAAATTTACATTAGTGGTTTCGAATCAATTATATCACCACATATACAGTGGGGCAAAAAAGTATTTAGTCAGCCACCAATTGTGCAAGTTCTCCCACTTAAAAAGATGAGAGAGGCCTGTAATTTGCATGCTAGGTATACCTCAACTATGAGAGAAAAAAAAAATCCTGAAAATCATATTGTCTGATTTTTAAAGAATTTATTTGCAAATTATGGTGGAAAATAAGTATTTGGTCAATAACAAAAGTTCATCTCAATACTTTGTTATATACCCTTTGTTGGCAATGACAGAGGTCAAACGTTTTCTGTAAGTCTTCACAAGGTTTTCACACACTGTTGCTGATATTTTGGCCCATTCCTCCATGCAGATCTCCTCTAGAGCAGTGATGTTTTGGGGCTGTCGCTGGGCAACACGGACTTTCAACTCCCTCCAAAGATTTTCTATGGGGTTGAGATCTGGAGACTGGCTAGGCCACTCCAGGACCTTGAAATGCTTCTTACGAAGCCACTCCTTCGTTGCCCGGGCGGTGTGTTTGGGATCATTGTCATGCTGAAAGACCCAGCCACGTTTCATCTTCAATGCCCTTGCTGATGGAAGGAGGTTGTCACTCAAAATCTCACGATACATGGCCCCATTCATTCTTTCCTTTACACGGATCAGTCGTCCTGGTCCCTTTGCAGAAAAACAGCCCCAAAGCATGATGTTTCCACCCCCATGTTTCACAGTAGGTATGGTGTTCTTTGGATGCAACTCAGCATTCTTTCTCCTCCAAACACGTCTAGTTGAGTTTTCACCAAAAAGTTCTATTTTGGTTTCATCTGACCATATGACATTCTCCCAATCCTCTTCTGGATCATCTAAATGCTCTCTAGCAAACTTCAGACGGCCTGGACATGTACTGGCTTAAGCAGGGGGACACGTCTGGCACTGCAGGATTTGAGTCCCTGGCGGCGTAGTGTGTTACTGATGGTAGCCTTTGTTACTTTGGTCCCAGCTCTCTGCAGGTCATTGACTAGGTCCCCCCGTGTGGTTCTGGGATTTTTGCTCACCGTTCTTGTGATCATTTTGACCCCACGGGGTGAGATCTTGCGTGGAGCCCCAGATCGAGGGAGATTATCAGTGGTCTTGTATGTCTTCCATTTTCTAATAATTGCTCCCACAGTTGATTTCTTCACACCAAGCTGCTTACCTATTGCAGATTCAATCTTCCCAGCCTGGTGCAGGTCTACAATTTTGTTTCTGGTGTCCTTTGACAGCTCTTTGGTCTTGGCCATAGTGGAGTTTGGAGTGTGACTGTTTGAGGTTGTGGACAGGTGTCTTTTATACTGATAACGAGTTCAAAAAGGTGCCATTAATACAGTTAACAAGTGGAGGACAGAGGAGGCTCTTAAAGAAGAAGTTACAGGTCTGTGAGAGCCAGAAATCTTGTTTGTTTGTAGGTGACCAAATACTTATTTTACCAAGGAATTTACCAATTAATTCATTAAAAATCCTACAATGTGATTTCCTGGATTCTTTCCCCCCATTCTGTCTCTCATAGTTGAGGTATACCTAGGATGAAAATTACAGGCCTCTCATCTTTTTAAGTGGGAGAACTTGCACAACTGGTGGCTGACTAAATACTTTTTTGCCCCACTGTACCATCAGTCTTACTTAAATTCATTATCTCCGTGACTTCTCTGCCAGTTTTGCCCTTAGGAAGCTGGACATTTGGCACAGCTGTCAAGTGTTTGAGGGGTTGTGTGTGTAAATGCATTAACACATGGTTGAATATATAAACATGGTCGCGGCTATTGCCATTTTGTGCATTTACATATCATCTTGGTCACAGTCTGGGTTCACAACTGGCTTATTAAACTGAATGGAACATTTAGGTACAGAGGGAGATGCAGGATTTTGTTGTCTCCACATTCGCCGTTTCTTTCAAATTCACAACATAACATTATAGACTGGGTACTTAAAATGTGAAGGGATTTAACAGGGTTTTATGTACATCCAGAATGAGGGGGCTTCTGTCATTTTAACCAGTGCTGTCTGTTGATTGTTTTGGTCATAGTTCTTTCACTACCACCTATTTAACAATGTTACTCTCCCTAGACTAGATTTTTCTGGAATTTCATGCGCTGTGTTAGTTAGCGAGAACAAACATGTGTTTATCAAGTGCTTAGGATTTTGTGTTTTTGTGTAAAAGAACCCACCAGCAAGTGTATGTGGACAACTGTTGGAAGTGCATGTAGAAGTATGGGGGGACATGTTTTCTTACCTCGAGCTGTTTAATCCTCTCCTCGTCTTCACATATTCCCCCCTCGTCCACCTCTATCGCCTTCCTCATCACAGAGGCCATCTCATTGATCTTGTCTATGTGTGCCTGCATTTCCTACAAAGATGACATTTCTTTTTTAGAAACACTCCCTTTATCACTGGAACATGTTCAATATTTTCTACATGGACCCTTTTTTAAACATTTGCTGCTGCTGTTAATTTGACAAATGCAATACACTTTCTGAGGCTGATGCAAATGCAATTTCAATAGGCCTGAATGATAAACAATAAAAAATAAAAATAAAGTTCTTAATATCAGAGACAGTGTTAGTAGGGAAAGTGTATATATCCTTTTTTGTGTTTATGCTAAAGTTAGTCTTTAGTTGCTTAATGCAGACAAGTTACAAGTGTCACATGTATTGTCTAATATTCCCCAAATGAGAGGGCACTTAAAAGAACAAGTGGGCCTCCCTGACCGTGGTGTGCTGCTCTTTCAGCTGAGTCACGATGGTCGGGTCGTCCCTCTTGCTGGCCATGAGCAGCCTGAACACCTGCTCCCTGTATTTGGTCATGATGAGCTCTAAGGCAGACTGGTGTTCCTCTAACGACGACCGTAGCTCTGCAGAAATAGGGAACATGGGGTTGTTTTGCGTACTACATTTATTTTGTGTTAATTAAAACAGATCCAAAGCTAAGTTAGTATCACAAATTAACTGCGTACCTTTGTTGTCCTGCTGGAGGTCTCTGATCTGGCGGTTTTCCTGTTGGATTCCTAGGACCAGACTAGAACGAGGACGATGTCGGGCCACCTGGTTCAATGAGTCGATCTCCTCCTGGTACTAACAACAAGAAACAACTCAGATTAAATAACTGGATGATTTTAGCCTAAAGAAAAATCCCAAAAATGGTCAGGCTTTGAAATCAAACTTGAAAAACTCTCTTTAAAGTGATTTGCCAATGTTTTATACACCAGTATGTCAATGTTTTGTAGTTTGTTTCAGTAGTTTTGTGTTGCAGCATCTATAAAAACATTTACATTCAACGCGACACCATACCTGTTGCATGGCCTCCACTCGCTTGTTGAGCGATGTTGTCTGTTCAATTAACATCTCTGCAGCATTGTCGTGGTTACGAAGCCTCTCCACTAAGGATTTGGCGTCTGACAGGACCTTCTCTATAGTACAGTTCATGCCTGAGGAAAAACAAGTCATTATTAATATGAAGGATTCAATATGAACCTTGCCAATGCCAACACTGCGTGTAAGCTATCAATGACATTTTAAATTGTGTTGTAAAAGCCAGGCTAATGTTCTCCAGTCTCATTTAATGACTTTACTGAGTTGGCTCAAAGTTCATGTAAATATACCTTGTGGACTGTATTTTATCTTTTAATCTTTTAAATTGAGCCAGATAAAGCAATGAAGGACTCATCAAGCTATCCTTCATCACTTACTGATCTCAAGGTTAGATTCCTACCAACAGAAACGTAAGCTCCCTATGTGTACACCTTTAGTAAGAGTAACATTAATTGCATAGGACAATGTCCAGAATAAAGTACAAACACATGAATTCAGAGAACTAACCAAAAACACCATTCATATTGTTCATGTAGCATTTAGCTCGTTGCTAAACCTACCCTCTTCCTCGTAACATCTTGAATGACAGCTGCTGTCAGTTTATTAGCTTAAGCTGACATGTCCTTATTTTAAGGGGTTATATTTATTGAGAGGTAGTACGGAATACGTATCTTTGCTGTAGTAAACAGTATGGTTGAGTATACTAGCTAGGTGTAACATAATATTACCAGCAGCTAACTTATTAGGTGACTTATTAACCACACTTATAATGCAATGACACACATGTTGCTTTTACTGGTAGACTCTGCTCGACTGACATTTCTGACAGTTCTTTTAAAAGTTAGAATATTAGTAAAAGAAGACCCTCTCGTACCTGCAGAACTCAAAGTGCAAGACATTGTAGTTTAGCTAGTCCGTTACTTCCTGTTGATGTTTAGTAGCTAATACTAGCTACAGGCTAACATGAGTTCCCATCAAGGAACTACATGTAACGTTAGTGGTTCTGATGCAGCGTTAACACATGGAATTGACAGCAGACATCCACTTGTTCAAACACTTTACTTGTGTGCTGTAAATTCCGTCTTGAGATAGTTTAGGTGGTTACAGGCGCTGGTTACAGCTATCCGAATGATAAAGCTTCCGAAGTAACGTCCAAATCCCGCGATGTTTGTTTTTATTTCACGGGCATTCTCGCGATAGTTTAGCCAAAATACAGAAAACATGGCGGACAGGCTAACACAACTACAAGACGCTGTCAATTCGGTAAGACACATTTGCGTGTTTTAAACTACAATTTACACATAATAACTTTATGTTGACTGTTAATATTATCTCAAGAAAGTAACTGGTCAGTCTAGTAGCCCCATTGTTTTTGAGTAACCGCTTAACATCGCTACATTAATGTGAGCTGATGACCAGGGCCTGTAACGTTAACCAACAACTGGTTCAACTTCAGGTTAATGCACATTGCACACAGCATAAGTTCGTGTAAAAGCATTGGAGCCACCATTCTTACTAGCT
Organism: Notothenia coriiceps; assembly: GCF_000735185.1. Taxonomy (NCBI): domain Eukaryota; kingdom Metazoa; phylum Chordata; class Actinopteri; order Perciformes; family Nototheniidae; genus Notothenia; species Notothenia coriiceps. Next base: position 20,565 of record NW_011370544.1, read on the forward strand.
AACAGGGTGTTGAATACTTCCTATAATTCATCATGTATGTATATAGCTCCCTGTTTGAATTAATGTGATATGTAAATGTCCCCTCTGTAGGACGAATAAAGGGATTCTGATTTTGAATCCTGATGTTTTTGTGTGTGCAGCTTGCAGATCAGTTTTGCAATGCCATCGGCGTCCTGCAGCAGTGTGCTCCTCCTGCCTCCTTCAATAACATCCAGACGGGTATCAACAAAGACCAGCCAGCAAACCCAACCGAAGGTCCATTATTTAAGTCACTTATCTTTGTTAGTTACTTTTCTGTCTCTGTCTTTTGTCATTCTATCTACCTTCTCAACAATTTCAGGACTACATCATTGATGCACCAAACGAATAATCCTATTAAAAAGACATGGGGTATTGTGAGATGTGACTAATGCATAATATACTACAGCCACCTGTAATTTCCCTTAATATTTTCAGTCTTATCTTTTGCTGAAGATTTACAGGCATGGAATTAAATTAGCATCTCCCCCCTGCCTAATACAGGTTAGCTGTGGCAGGTCAAACGTGCCACCATTACATATAGTTTTTCCTATTATTAAGACATTTATTTTTAATGAGCAATTCCTTAATTACAACTAGTCAGGGAAATGTTCCATATTTCTACAGACTCTGCTTAAAGTAGATAGAAACGTCATTTATTCGACATTAGGATGACCTTTTAAATGTTTTTAATCCTCATCCAGAATATGCCCAGCTATTTGCAGCCCTGATCGCCAGAACAGCCAAAGATGTGGATGTACTCATCGACTCTCTGCCCAGTGAGGAGTCCACTGCAGCTCTGCAGGTCTGTACATTCCCTAACATCTGTCACACACGCATTTCACTTACACATTCCATGGTAAAAACATAGAAAAACCGAGTTAGTATTTCATGCTTCCTGTCAGCAGAGGGAGCCAGCTGAACGCTTGTACAGCTGCGTGTCTGTCTGCTCTTAAAACAAATTATTATAGTCATGGACTATATATATATTTATTTTCTAAATCTTGCAAAACTTTCAAAAATAAATATATAAACTATAGATTAAGGTTTGCTTGTTTAAAGACATTTTAAGAACTCTTAAAAACTATTTTGCCCTTGTGATGAACCTGAAGAAGAATATTTCACATGGTTTTCGGGGTCAGTGATTTATTTTTTATTGCATTTAATTTAATTATAGCTTTTTATTCTCAATAAAGATAGAGAAGAAATGTTGCCTCTATTTCTGTGTTGTTCCGCTTCCTGAACATAGAACGGTATATTTATGTAGTGACTGTTATAAATAGTATTCCGCTGATGATGAGTTCCAATATTTTTAAGCACTGATCTTTTACACTACATCCAAAGTAACACCAGTAGGAGAGTTCAACAACTGAAATCCAAATCAGTTGAGAAGTGTTTTTTGTTTAAGTTAATTCCCCCTCTGTGGGACTAATAAAGGTATTCTGATTCTGAAGATCATTAAGAAAAAGATAATAATGGTTTTATTTTTTAGCTGAATGCTACATTTTCCAACACAATCTCCTACAACAATACAAAGTCAGGACCTTGGTTATAATTATCTTCTTTTTTTTTTAAAGGATCTCCTTGATTTTTTTGATGTGTTTTTCAGGCTGTATATAAATGTAGGTATTTAAAAATCTGAATCAGAATACCTTTATTAATCCCACAGAGGGGAATTCACGTATGAATAAAAAAATAAAAAAACATACGGAAACTCAAAATAGAAGGTAATAAGAACATAAATTACTAAATGATGCAGTAGCAACTAAACAAAAAACTGAAACTCTTCATATGCGTATACAAAGGTATTGCCTAGTAATATTTGGCAAAGTTGTGTCGGTGCTGCATATTTTCTTGTATTGCCACACCTAGAACAGAGGTATCACAGTTGTGACGTGTGACATAATCACTACAGCTCTAAATGATGAGGCTTTAAAACAAATGATTGTTTGCGCCACAACTATATTTGTATAATAAAGTTGTGCTGAATGTTCCCTCCATCAGGCGGCCAGTCTGCGGCAGCTGGAGGAAGAGAACCACGATGCAGCCGCCCGTCTGGAGGAGGTGGTGTACCGCGGGGACATGCTTCTGGAGAAGATCCAGAGCGCCCTGGCTGACATCGCCCAGTCTCAGCTCCGCACCCGCAACGGAGCACCCCCCCAGCCCTCCCCGGCCGAATCCTGACCCGGACAATAATATGTCTTTTCCTTCATTTTAAAACTTTATTTTTACCCTTTTTCAAACCTTAAAAAACTCCAAAATATGCGGAAAATGCCTGTAAAGGTAATTTGAAATGTAAGATAATTGAGTTGCTTATTGAGATGGTATTGTCCCACAGCAGCCCCCAGTCTCAAGGCAAACACACGCTGAAAAAGGTCTTCACATACTCACTGTTTCATATATGGACCTTACTGCTGGTGCCAAGATACTTGTGTATGCTCCAAATGGCCATCCTGTCATGTTTTTTATGTTGTACATTGGTTAAGTCTGTTTTGTATATTTATGAATGAAATGATATTCTTATTTTGGAGTATCTGTACTGAAAAACCTGGACACTTTGCAACTAACAAACACTCTCAGCTCATTGTAAATCTGAGGTGTTGTTTTTTTAATAAAGCTTGAAAAAACACTTTTGAGGAACTCACGTCTGGCCTTAGTCTATTTCATGACATTTCAGTATGTCATAAGTTGGTAAAAAAATAGCATGGGGGGGAAAATGACTAGCTGCTGAAGGCTTTAATGGGGAATAGGACTGCTGAAAACAATTCAAGATTCAGTATGCAAAGTGAGAACATTTATTCCCTGGGATTATTTCAGACTGAACTTTATAAAGCTTGGGCTGCAGGCCAGAAAGTCTATAACCCAAATCTAAATAAAAACAGACTTGTCTGCTGGACACCACACCATGACGTGTTAACAGGGTGCACCCTGCACCTCTGTGCATGATGTCCTCGTGGCTCATAGAAAGCACTCAACCCATCCAGAAAAATGAGATTTATGGCACAGAAAAACAGCCCGAGGTATCTTTTGCTCAACACAAGTTTGTTGGTGGTGTTACAATCGTGTTATCTTCTGTTTTCTGTTCTATTTAATATTTCGTTAGGCGAATTGTAGGCATTTCTAAGCATCCTTGCTGGTTGATAGGAGGAAACAAGTCCGTTTCCTGTGGAATTTCTAGATTGCACAGAATGAAGACTAAATCTGCAGTATCGAGTTTAAACAGTGAACATATTTTAAGTTTTGTTTTTCCTCTTAGAATATTCACAGAATATAGCTGTGGTGTGTTTATCAGTGGCACACGATTATGTTTTAAGTTATCCTCTCATCTTCTCCTGTATTGTCAGAAGGCACATATAGTTATATTATAAAATATGTGGTTTAGATTATAGCTATTCATGTTTGTATTAGTGATTTATTGATTTTTCTTATATCTATTATCAAAAAACTGCACATTTCTAGGTTTGATCACAATGTGACCTTAGTTGCCCTCTTGTAGTTCCTATTTTGTGTGAAAGAACTGATTTGTATTTGACAGTAATGTTTGTGTAATATGATACTAACACAGTATTATTTCTAATATCATGTTTTATTATAGGTTTGCGCTAAGCATAATGAATAAAATTAACTACTGAGGCTACAGTCCAGTCTTTCATAGCTGCATGCAAATGTTTGCTAGCCAAATGAACGCATCCCTTACAGGGCGGTTTAAATCTTCTCATTGGCTGAAGCACATGTCACTTTCAAGTATATTGCACAATGATTGGCCACTGTTAACCACGTTTCTCTTTCCTCATTCGTGATAGGTTCTTTCAAACGTCAATCAAATGCTTGCGTACGCCGTTGCGTGCCCAGCACGTCTGATGGATGAGACCAACGGTCCCAGGAAGCAGCTCTGCTTATTCCTTATTTTATAGCGATAAACACAGGGAATGTACGGAATGTTGAGGTCAGCGGGAACAAATAATGGAATAAAATAAAGTAAAGAATTGTGTCAGGTTAGCTTGCCGTCAACGTCAGGATTTCTGTTATGATTTGGCGTTGATTTCGGTGTTGTTTACTGGGCTGAGAGTTCATCTGAGGGGATAACGAGCCTAATATTGGGCAGAAAATACACATTATATTTCTCTTATATCGAGGGGTGGCGGCCAGCCGATAGTTAACTCTGGAGCCGGAAACGGAGGTAAGTCAATACATTTACCGCAGAATGCTCCCTATATATATGTATGCTGTATATAATATAGCGGACAAATAGCTAGCTAACACAACACACAGCAACAAAATGTCGTATTTCTGTATATAACATGAATAGTATCTAGTAGTATGTCGAGTGTGTTGGGAGCAGTTAACCAACGTTACATGTAGTAAAAGCCCTAGTTAAAATCAGTGGTGTAATGTAACTAAGTCTACATTTACTCAAGTACTACTACCTAAGTAAAACCTATAGGTACTTGTACTTCACTTGAGTATCTTCAAATTATGCTACTTTACTTAACACATTATATTATAGGTTAAGCTAAACAATAGTGTATAAAGTCATTCAAATAAACCGAGTGCAGCATTGAAGTGATGAAGACATAAATGCAACAATAAGTCTTATACAAATAATTTAAACATATCTGGTGCTTGAAATGGCTTTTTTTCACAACTAGTACTTTTACTTTTGGTAGTTTTTTAATGCTAATACTTTTTTACTTTTACTGAACTACAATTTAGAACGGACTTTTACTTGTAACTAAGTATTTCTTCCATTGTAGTATTCCTACTTAAGCAAATAATCTCTGGTTAAAATACGTTTTACAGTGGCTTACTACAAAATGTAATGTTTAGCACATAATATGTTTCATAATGTGCTAATATAGTGCATAATACATATTAGCATAGTCCCTCAAGAATTGTTAGTTCAATACCCCTTTGAATTTTTTTATGTAGTTAATGACTACTGAAACTACAATACATGTTGTTTTACTATTTACTATTGCTTTTTTCTGTAATTGAACCTCTTTAAACACCAAATTCTCTCTGAATATATGTTAAATTATTTTTTTAGTAGGGTATTTGTGTAGTTTATGTATAACCTGTGAGTTGTGAGCACTTTTTTAAACAATCACATTTTTAGCTGGTATGTCATTTGTATCAATTATACTTTGTTATAATTTACCATCACAGGTACATTAACAATTCATCTTTTTTTCTTCTTTTTTTTACAAAAGAGTTTAAAGTAGCTTTAGTTAAACAAACTAGGTTTGTCTCTTTGGTAGCTTAGCTGTAGTTTGACTTCCTCCAGTGTAAAGTCATTGGTAGCTTATAAAGCTTTTAAGGGGCTTAAAATGTTTCAATATTTCAATAATCGTCCTAACAAGAAGACCCTACTGCATGTGTAGCTTGTTTATGGCTGCCTTAATGATGATGATACTGTTCTTTTGGCCATTTATTTCCAAATTCGCAGCAATTAATTTATTTTTGTGTGTGTGAGCCCCATTCCTCTCCCTGGCATCATGACTGAGCCCTTTCATTCAGAGTGGGATAGGTTTCCTGTCCACCCACTTACAGTGCTTTAAGGGTGGAGTGTGTTTCCATACACACACCATTTTTACACGTATTCAGTTAGATGAAGAAACACTATGTACACTATAAGCTTGTTGTAAACTCTATTTGTAGATCACAGTTTTGGCAGGTTGTCCACTCATTAGGCTGCATGCTTATTTTCCATGTATGGTGTAGTGTTGTTTGTTTAGCTAGGCCAGGGGAGGATCTGTTTCACCTCGAGCCAAACTGAATTCCTCAGTCTTAAGGCATTTTCCACTTAGACGGGGAAAAAAGCAAAAGGCATCCATGACCTCATATGTACACATTGATTTCCATTGTGCAATATCCCTGAAGCAAATTGATAGACATTAGAATGAGGGATTTTATAATACTTAAATTGAAGGCATTGATGAAATACAAGATGTTTTTTCCAATACAAGTGGTTATTCCGATTGAATAGCCTTTAACCGTCATTCGATCTCTACAGACCACAGAAAAACTATTTAAAAGCTCTGAACAATTGAAAAAAAAGAAATCAACACATGTTCAAACACAAGTTAATGTGCGTACTAAGTGACTGAATGTGAAGTACCATGTCAACTCCATGAATGGAGAGAGGTTACCTATCTGGTGAATCCTTTGAGACGTATAGATGTGGGCTGTGTAAAGTTGTGGCGTGGTGTAATATTAGAGGAAGTGATATAGGGTTTTCAACAACCATACATGTCAGAAACTGCTGTTTTCAGCCTCTCCAATATTGAGATTAGCTGCTTTCCTTTTAAAGACAATGTCGGATGCATTTATAGACATACAAATAATCAGCACATAAATCAATGAATTGTAGTTGCGGCACAATATGTAAAGCTACATAGTTGATGTGCATCTTCTCAGAAAAGTTACATCACATGGGGTTTACATGGTCCATCTGAGACCACAACAACTGAATTAATACTACTTAAACATTGTCTTTTTGTGGTTGGTCCTCACTGGGGTCCCCATTTACACTGAGCTTCCTGGTGTTGCGCTAGGGCTGCTTGATTATGGCAAAAATCATAATCTCGATTATTTGGGTCAATAATTGTAATTGCGATTATTCATTGACTTTGAAAACATCAATTTAATGGAGAACAAAATGTGAACAGTATGTTTTTAACAGTTGATTACCCTGAACTTTAAGTGTAATTTAACTGAAAAACCAAACAAAAAAAAAAGTATTAAAAAAAAAAAAAAATCATAATAAAAAAATAATCGTTTTATTTCGATTACGTTGTTTTCGTAATCGTTGCAAGCCATAATCGTAAACGCGATTTAAAATACGATTAATTGAGCAGCCCTATGTTGCGCTCAGGTAAATCTGTACAGGTCTTTGTATCTCAGATCCCTTTTTTCTCGTGTCCTTGTTTTTTCTCTTAAACCTTCCTAGTCGCAGCAATGATTCATAGATTTTTCTCATAATTCCGGAAGCGTCTTGTTGTTGGAGGGTTGTTGGGCCTGTGACTAGAAGAGAAATGGCTCCTATCTCTGAGCTGCTGGGCTGTTTAATCTCTGTGAGAGCTAATCAGGCCCATTCATACCGACTGATGGCGTACTGGTGACACACACTCCCTCTTCCTGTCCCAAAACTCTTTTCCCTTTTGTTGCAGTCCTCCACCTCGTGTGTGTTTTTTAAGTCATTTCCAATGCATTCACCAAGTCAAGCATTGACAAGTGCTGTTCTGCTGTGACGCAATTACGCAAATGATTGGTGGGCCTCCTCAGGTGACTTTGGTTTGTAAAGATCTGTGGCGATGTCACTGATTAGTCCCTGGAATTAAAGCCTGCAGACCACGAGGCATCGAGCACATGTTCTGATCTGGGGTCAGAATATAATTTCAGTACCAGGGACCATAGCTCCATACCTCTTTGAAATTCAAAAATGGAGCACACTTGTTTGTCTTGTACACGGAAGGGAAAAGTAAAGCACTAGATGATTTTTCATTGAGTCTTGGAGACTTCATTAACATTATATTTCAAAAAAGGCACTCAATCAATTTGTCATACATGCAACATCTGTTTTAACACTTTTCAAAACCTAAAAAAACTGGTTATAGACGGTCTAGTGAAAGATACTTTTTAAATGCAATAAAGTAAGAAAAGTAGTCAGCATTTTGGAGCATAATAGATAATAAAAGTCACAATTTCCACTTTGATTTCACCATTGTTTTTAGTGTGATGGTTGTCCGTTCTGGACTACTCTGACAGTAACGATAGGACACATGCTTAAACACCTCCGGGCTAATTGTCTCTCTCGTAGGTTAAACATATTTTGTCAAAGACTGAATTGATGGTACAATGACCCAGACACTGGACTGATGTTGTTTCCTTCTAATGTTTCACAGGAGGGTGTGGCCATGACAGGAGAGACTGCAGCTACCCTTCCCATGAGCAACCACACCCGGGAGAGGGTGACTGTGGCCAAGCTGACCCTGGAGAACTTCTACAGCACCCTGCTCTCCCAGCACGAGGAGCGGGAGATGAGGTGAAGCTGCTGCCACACAGAGCTCCACACACTATTCCTCTTGGCGTTAATAGTTAGCTCTAACCTGCCTTGTATGACCTTTAGCATAGTTCCTGAGCCCCTCACCTCAGTTCCTCTCTGCGTGTGTAAATATAGCTGTCGGTTTGAAGCATTGAATGTCACTCCATCTGCTGAAAAGGAAACAGCAGCCCTGTTTGTAAAACATGGTTTCCTTTATAGGCAGAAGAAGCTGGAGAAGGCCATGGACGATGAGGGTTTGCCCGATGAGGAGGTACAGTACGATTTGTTTTCTCGTCTACAGACCTCAACATGTCACAGAATTCTTTTAAAATGTATTCTCTCACAATCTTTGTGTCTTTTTCGTGCAGAAAGTAATGCGGCGCTCACAGCACGCCCGTAAGGAGACTGAGTTCTTGCGACTGAAGAGGACGAGACTCGGCTTGGATGACTTTGAGTCTCTCAAAGTTATCGGGCGGGGAGCTTTTGGAGAGGTATATAAAAACAAAAAGAGCCTAGGTCCTTGTGAGTTTTAATTGTGTATGTGTCCACTTTGGCACAACTTTATACATTTTCTATTTTAACTTTCCTCTTCCTTACTTAGAAAATAATCCAATATTTATTCACCTCTCTGATGAATTTACTGCCATCTCCTTCAGGTCCGTTTGGTGCAGAAAAAAGACACAGGGCACATTTACGCCATGAAGATTTTGAGAAAAGCCGACATGCTGGAAAAGGAACAGGTGAAGTGTTTGTCAGCACCGCAGCTCTTGATAATCCTTAAACACACTTTATATGTCTTTTTATATTTAGTTTTCGGTGTGTTGCGTTGCTGTCTCTCTGCAGGTCGCTCATATCCGGGCAGAGCGGGATATTCTGGTGGAGGCTGACGGAGCGTGGGTGGTAAAGATGTTCTACAGCTTCCAGGACAAGAGGAACCTCTACCTCATCATGGAGTTCCTTCCTGGAGGTTTGCACTCAGAGTTACTACAGGGAACTTATATTATATATAATGCCTCTTATGACCTACATATCAAAAGAGACCTCCAGCATGAACATTCATTTATTTTTTAGTTATGCTAGTTGCCATTTGGTCTGATAAAATTAAATCTTCCAGGATCACAAGAACAGTGAGACCAAAGGGACTGAGAAGGTACTGCTTTAAAAGAAATCAACAAATGAAAGTTTCTCATCGTAAATAAAACATTGGTTTGTTTTTCCCTCGCTATTATGTTCTTCTTAGCACGCTCACTCTTCTATGTTGTGTTTTTCTCGTATTTATTTCAACTTTATTTGACAGTTACATTGTAGGGGCAGACTGGAAAACGGGTAGATGGGTTTATGACATTTATTAAACTGGATACATTACAGTATACAGCTACTCTGTGACATAACTCTGTGTTAGACATGAGCCAGACAGACATGTTGTGTATTATAATGTAGTTGTGACCTCTGACCTTGCTGCCAGGCGACATGATGACCCTGCTGATGAAGAAGGACACTCTGTCTGAAGAGGCCACACAGTTCTACATCGCAGAGACGGTTCTGGCCATCGACTCCATCCACCAGCTGGGCTTCATCCACAGAGACATCAAACCAGACAACCTGCTGCTGGACTCCAGGGTGAGGCTGGCTGGCACACACACACACACACACACACACACACACACACACACACACACACACACACACACACACACACACACACACACACACACACACACACACACACACACACACTTCTCAAAGGTGTATTTTCTCACAGGGACATGTGAAGCTGTCAGATTTTGGCCTGTGTACGGGACTGAAGAAGGCTCATCGCACTGAATTCTACAGGAACCTGACGCACAACCCGCCCAGCGATTTCTGTGAGACACAAATTAGATTTTCACAATAAAAGCCAAACGATATAGAAACCAGATCCAAAGTGGACCCAAGAAAGAGACTGCTTTAGTCCACAACATGTAACTGAATACATAATCGCTTTTCATCTCTTCACCTTTTTCGCAGCCTTTCAAAATATGAACTCCAAGAGGAAAGCAGAAACCTGGAAGAAGAACCGGAGGCAGCTGGTAAGACTTTGGCATTTTACTGAATGAAACAAGCGTGTGCTCATGGCCTATTTGACCTTTCTTCGTAAATACAGAAGTGTCTGAATTGAGACACAGCATAAGGAAGAAGGAATTGTGCACTTACCTGATGCAACATGCAGAAAGAGAAAACAAATCACAGATGTTGCTTCATGGTTTCTGCAGAAATGTGCAAAGTAGCCTCAAAATGATGGAGAATAATCTTTAAAAGTCTTAGAAATGTTAAGCAATGAGAAGGAGTTGATGATCTGACCTTGCATTTGAAAATAATTGGTCAAATATATTTAAAAATGACAATTAACCAAATGTGTCTAGCTCTGAATAGCAGCAACATCATGTGTTAAACCAGTTTTAAATCTAGCTTGCCTTGGCTGTATGGAACATCTTTGACTGTCCAGTATTACCATCTTGTTTTTGGTCATTTTGAAAACAAATGCCAACCCTTCTTTGTTTCTGTGTGACTTTCAGGCTTATTCTACCGTGGGAACACCAGACTACATTGCCCCGGAGGTATTCCTGCAGACGGGATACAACAAGCTGTGTGACTGGTGGTCTCTGGGGGTCATCATGTACGAAATGCTCATCGGTAAGCATGCTTTTTCCTGTGTGGTGAAATCAAATTAATTTGGAAAAAAGAAAATCACAGATGTTTTGCAAAATTGTGTAGATGAGTGTACAGATATTTAGCACACTGTACAGGCCACACTTGCAAAGTATTTTTACAAATATGTTACCAGTTGCTCTGTAGATTGACACATGGATAAACGTGCTGCTGTTAGGTGTCTTCTGCAGCTGGTATTACCCAACAGCAGCATTTTATATTTAAATTGTTCTAATTGTTGTGTTCAGGTTACCCCCCCTTCTGCTCTGAGACGCCGCAGGAGACGTACAGGAAGGTGATGAACTGGAAGGAAACACTCATCTTCCCGCCTGAAGTCCCCATCTCAGAGAGGGCCAAAGACTTGATATTAAAGTAAGTAAAGATACATTTGTATTCACTCACATGAAGAACACATCAGACAGCGGTCTGGACAGAGCAAAATGACGCAGATGCTGTGACATCATCAGTGTGCTCCTTGTGTGTTACAGGTATTGCACTGATCCTGAAAACAGGGTTGGAGCTGTGAGTGTGGAGGAGATCAAAAGTCATCAGTTCTTTGAGTCGGTGGACTGGGAGCACATCAGGTACATAAACACTTTGAACAGATGAGAAGTATAGCAAACCTTTCTGTGCAGTTTTCCTTTTCCTGCAGTCTTTCCTCATGGATTTTCCCACCAAACCTGAGGCATATGGTTGACACATTCATAATTGTACAATGGTTCTGGGGGCAAAAACTAAAACTATAAATACAACTTTATTTGTAGGCTTTACCACTTTTCGAAAAGCTTTACACATTAGGATAAGAGTTAGACAATACAGACTCCGACAATCAACAGGAATATAGGAACATGCTGGAACATTTCCCAGAACTCCAGAGGACAAAGGAAGTAGAACAAATATGAAATAACCCAGGGAAAAACTGAATTTTAAGAAAACATTACCAGCCGTTTCAAAAACACAAGAGCTTCAACGCTCAAACGTCTCACGCACAGACTGAAGCGGTTGTTGATCACTCGTGGCCCCTTTTGGCCAGTTAAGAGCCATGAAGTCAGCAGAGAATCCCGTGTATAGCACAGATGAAACCAGCAATATTATATAGTCTATGTCAGGAAAAAGGCTCTTCTTGCATGATAGCTAATACTGCTAATGCACAAAGCAGTTTCAGGAAAATTCAGAGTGTTCGAATGTGTAGGATTTAAAACTTGATGTGTTCTTCCTCTTCCTGTTGCCTCCTCAGGGAGCGGCCAGCAGCCATCTCCATTGAAATCAAGAGCATCGACGACACTTCGAACTTTGACGACTTCCCCGAATCGGACATCCTTCAGCCGGGTTAGTCTTATAAAATATTCTGCTTGCATTGAGATATATTATTGCGAAACATAAGCCTTGAGTCACATTCAGACAGAGGAAGGCCATAGATGAGTAATGCCAGATGATTGAAACAATGATTTTTCTTCTTATTATTATAATAGCTTTAACATGCCTTTTCATTGACATTATATAATCTGTGTTGGCCATGATACCTGCATTTTGACGCCATAATAACGCCTGCTTTTGTCATGTGTCGATTGACAGCTAATGCAACGGAGCCGGACTTTAAGTCGAAGGATTGGGTGTTCCTGAACTACACATACAAGCGCTTTGAGGGTCTGACTCAGCGAGGCACCATCCCCACATACATGAAGGCAGGGAAGGCCTGACAGAGCTGTGGAGCAGGAACAGACGTTTACGGACACAGGGTCGGGCCCCCGGAGCCCCGCTGCTGCTGAAGGCTCTCAGCCTCTCAGAATACATTTAACCCTCGTCACAACTTATTTAGGTCTGCTTCAAGAACGACAAGAGCTCGGAAACGAAGGAGCGTTACCGCATTACCTCGGTTGTTTATATATCGTATACACGTGCCGTCTTTAGCCATAGCTCTCAGGCCAGCTTCATAACTAGGACTTTAAAATCAGCTTACCTGCACGTACCTGCAGCATATTGCTTCTGGAGAGGCGACTTACTGCCAAAAGGGAATATTGGGAATGAGGATTGAGTACAAATCATTTGCACAGTTTCTACACTGGTGTCTAAATTAGCTCTGATGCAAACTTAATGTCTCATACTGAAATCAGGCCCCCTTCACTTCCTGTCTGTGGATTTTAAACGAAAGTTGTAGGACGATTTCTAGATATTTGGCTCACTCTGCTTCATATTTCAGAGTTACTCAAACTAAAACAGATATCATCTATTTTTTAAAAGTGTAAAAAAAAGATATACTGACTGTCGGAAGCATCATGTTTTGGGAGAAAAGCTTCGGAAACCACAGCATCATGTGAGACAACTTCTGCTGATCCTGATGGTGCTAGTTAGCTAAATGCTATCCCACATTGAAGGGATAGAAAATATAAACGAATGAAGGAGTTCAATTAAAGTTAAAACCCTGCTGGATCCATCACGCTGATTGAATCATATACATGCCAATCTAAGTGCAGAGTGTGTCAGCTGTGTTGTTTTTCAGATCAGGTCTAACGCTAATGATTATTTCCCCAGATTTAATTCTAATAACTTACCTCTCAGATGGCAAAACGTGCAAAGTGCCTTTTTTAAAAAGCTGATAAATATTTAACCAGATGTCTTGCAATGTTATCATAGATGAATCAGAAGGTATGAACTAGTATTATAAACTATAATTAAGCTATTAAAAGGGGAGGAAAAATAGAAAAAGGGCCTGCATAGAAAGACTTGTATTGGTTATATGAGTAAGCAAGGGGCTCATAAAAACAGTGCACCTCTGAGAAACTAAATTAGAATATTGGTGGGTATCTTAGACAAGTATACTTTGTTAATTTTGAATAAAGTATCCAATTACTGTATTTAATGTTACCTTTTCCCCCCACGCCCTAAAAGCTTAATGTCAGGCATGTCTTACTCACACACAGCGCTAAAAATAGTTACCAAATAACTATTCACATGTAGCTGTGGCTTACTGCACTTAACTTACACTACCTAACACCTTTCCAAGAGTGCTACACTTGGGGATGGAATAAATTGCCATTACTATTTCTACACTGTAGAAAGATGAGTGAGCAGAGTGTCAATACAAGCTATTAATGTACATACAGGGACAGGAAATATAGACTGTAGACACCACAGGGCTCCCGTACTGAACCGATCGTGGTGCTATTTCTGAGGAATTGATAGAGAAAGTAAGTGGTTTTTCAGTCTGATAGATTAGAGAAGTGTGTGATTGAGTGTTGATATTATTTGTTATGTTTAACTCATTTATCCAGGTAGTCCGGTTGCAAATAGCCAATAACCCATAATGGAGATTTAGAGCTGCATTGTCGCTAGTAGAAACAACATAAGCAGTGTGCAAATTAGGAATGGCCAATGTGTTAATATCTTAATTTATAATTTATGTTTGTTGAAAATGAGATTCAGTGTATTTAAATTGGATGATTTCTATATCACCCAAAAATGGGGGAACTTTACATTTGTAAAAATGGTTTACAATTGTTGCAGCGTGGAGACGTTTAAAAAAAGGTTCCTACACTTCCCATAATGCAACTTGATAGCAGCTTTTATTATACAGAAGCAATTGAACTGTTTTGATGGAAAATCCGTCGAGTGCCCCTTTACTTACTAACAAAAAATGTCAAGAAACACAAACTTAAACAATCTGCCATAATACAAATCCAAAAGTATCATTGTAACCCAAATACCATGCTGCAGTGATGATGTCATTCTGTAGTCCAACCCTAAAGTTAGCACCGCCCTGATTCCCGTGACAAAAGCTAATTGGATGTTTCCATTAGATTCTGTACCATTGCATAAAATAATCTCTAAAGTGCATGATACTTACACATAATCTTTACATAAACACTGCTTTTATATTTTTGGAGTAATAAGATAACATTAGGCTATGAAGGAACTACAGCATCGTCACTTGACTAAGTCACCACCTAAGCTAAAGGTGGCTAATGTTCAGCGTGATGATGTTTAGTAGTCTTATTAGGATACTTGGAAGCTTACAAAAAAACAGTGGGGGGTATCGTTATGTATTTATGTTGAGGTTAGAACGTTTAGTCTCTTAAGTTTGTGTTAAGAAAGTGAAGTTTAATAAATTCTGGGTTTCAGGACTCGTTTCTGCAGCATCTATTCAAAAATCAATGCTAATACTAGGACAGATGTATGATGGGGGATTTTGTTGATGGCTGCTGCTGATTGGCAGGTATGTCAATAGAGTGGCGAAGTCACGCCCATATACTTCCGCCCCAATGGAGAGAGAAAACGTATCTTTCGATCCTGTTTGAATTGTGCCATGAATTACACATATGATGTTTGTCAATCTTAAAAAAGAATTTCCATGTCAAAAAAGGCGCAATTTGTCTTAAAACTGTTGAAATATAAGACTATGAAAAATACGCAACTAGAAAGACTACAAATCCCAGAGTCGCGTACATTAACGTTACACATTACACTCGTGACTCACCGAAACCTTGTAAAGCCGGTCCCGCATGCTGGCTCTTACGGAACCGACTAACTCCCCTTGTGTCTATGTACAGCTCTCAACATGGCCAGACTTGTAGTGATGTTCCCCTCTTTTAATACTTTTCACTTAATTCTGAAAGATGCTAACGTGAAGGCCATCTTGGTGTTGGTGACGTATGCAAGACCAGAGTTGTAGTTCATTGAGCGCTTCACACAAAAAAATGTGTTACTTCACAGTTTTAGGACACATTTTTTTTTTTTTTGACTTCCAAAATTATCTTTTAAATTGACAAGCATCATATTATCGTTGCACAATTCAAACGGGATCAAAAGATAATCTTTCTCTCTCCATGATTTTTCCGAAATAAGGTCCCATGGAGGTCCCCCGGAAGGGGAGGGACTTCGCCTCTCTATTGGTTGTATCCGGTTGTATCCTTATATATACAGTCTATGGTTGTATCATTGGAAAGCGCTGATACAAAATGCTGTATTGAAAACCAAACAGTTACATGAGAAACTGTGACTGTTTGGGACATTTTCATGAAGGACATGAAGTCGTGCTATTTGTTGTGAGGTGATGTGTAACTTAGTTCAATGTCAAACTCATGTCCTGTGTTGCAATAGAGAAATTATTACTTTTTTTTCCAAAAGTAGATCAAAAGAAGACTCCATTTGGCATTTATGCAATTCTATAAACATTCAAAATGACTTGAAATCCATTATTGTGTCACTTTTCTTCAATGGGATCTAAATTATAATGAATTGAGTGCAAGAACATTTCACTTTTATCACACGTTAAGCAATTAAATATTATAATAATATATCCCCTGCCAGTCTAACCCCTTCTTAGGCCAGAACCATGTTGTGAGAGGTATTTTGTGTAATGCTGTGTACATACTGTTGTAGACACTTGAAGGAAACTATCTGTGGAATTAAGGAAATGTTCATTAATATATTAAATATTTCAGTCGTCTTGGTTTCTTAGTTTTTGGGGGGAAGGGGAGAAGGTCTTGCATCTTTGTTTTCTCTATATCTCTACACTGTTGATTAAATAAAAAGGCAAATATGGAAAGAATAATTGGAATAGATGAGTAAGAGATAAATGGGGCTAGCACTGAGAACACTAGAGAGAGCTCTCCTGCAGATCAGGACTCACAGCTCTCCAAGATTTATTTGCAAAAAATTACATTAAATTAACCGACATTTATTTAAATCTTGGAGGGGGTTCGCGGTGTTTCCGGCTCGGTAAGGTGCACGGTGACCGGGGACCATGGATGTATAATAAGCCGGGGACACGTTACTTTATATCATACGGGTCTTTAAAAACGGGTCAAAGAGCAAACCGTGGGCACGTGTCCATCGCATTATATAATATATAGGTCAACACGTTTCTAGTTGTCACGTGTCGCCTAGGGCCAAAGATCGTCAACTTAAAGTGATGCGTCACTGAGTGGTTTTTTTCAGGGAAAGGAGGACACCATTAATAAATATAAACTGCATTGTGTACTTCTTTCTTTTATTCCCTTTTCACATATATTGTTACAGACTTACCAAAATATGATCCTGCACTTAGTTATTGTCCATTTTGTTTTTCTTCTTTAAAAAATGGTGTCTACCTGAAATGAGGGCAGAGTGAGACCTCCTGTCTGTCACTGCTGTTTTAGGGGGTATTTGCAATTTGTCTTGACATCAAACTGCCCGATGGACCATCGTTGTCACTGCACTGCTGTTTGCCCTTCCACTGACAATTATCATATGTGATACAAACTGGTAGAACAAAGTGTTCCCTGTAGCCAAAAGGCAAAAAACGTACATATTCACCTGTTTGTTAGCATGCATAAGTGGGGTAGGTAATTCACTTCAGAAATACTTTTTGTTATATTCCATGGAATGCTCTTAACATCCCGATAGCAATGAATATATTAAATGCTTTGACAATAAATACATACAAACATTTCATCTGTGGAAGCCGTGGCGCTGTAAAAAGCACGACCAATTATTTTCACCGGCCCGGCTAAAATAAGTGGATGGCCTACCCGCCTGTCAGCCTTCCATCTCGTGCACTATTGCCCTCATTGGCCATGTGCGCGTTCGTGTTGGAGGAGGGGCTCTGTAAGGAAGTCTGAAGGAAGGTGCAGATTTTTTTCCGCTGCGTACTTTCAAATTCTAGCTCACTCGAGCTGGTTTCTCCATTCTTGCCTACCTACCTTTCAGTCAAAAAAAAAAAGTATGTGAAGACCATTTAGTAGCAGAAGATTTTCTAATGTGGCACACAATATTCCATCCCACCCAACTCCATACCATCATATTCAGGTGGTCCAAGTTGCTGCTTCACGGTGAAATGAATATGGAGGCTCCCCTATGCAGTGAACCCAGGTGGACAAGTGAGAGCTGTTCCGTGTTTCCGTGAAGACCAGTATCGCTCACGTTTCTGCCCCCACCTCCCTTACAGACGAGGGGAGGAGAAAAATGAAGTGAATTATAAAAACGACTTCCACCTCTCCACTGTAACTACTACAGCCGGTGACTCCGCATGCGGCCGCAGCCTCCACCGGGCGCACTGGGCACACCGGCTCCAGTCTGCGGCATGTCGGCCGGCGGCTGCGACGGGACGGCGGACTGGCCAGCAGGTAGGAGCCCCGGGACAGAACCGACTACTGCTGCGTTAACTGTGACTGAGGGAGGCTTTTTGTAGCTCTTTGGCTACAAGAATAAACCAAAACAGACTACGACTACTAACTACTACTACTACTACTACTACTACTACTACTACTACTAACTAGGCTACTAGGCTGCTACTACTACTACTACTACTACTTCCAGAGTCTTCTGAACTCCAGTTCATGCGACTGCTCGCCTGTAAAGTTCGTTTAATGGCTGACAGAAAGCCGGTTGTTAATAGTATTAATGTAATATGTGTTGATAACTTATGTTGACATTAGTGGACCAGACGTAACTTATTATGGTTGAGTAGCCTGGCTGTGGCCAAAACACCGACTCGCCCCCAGTGAAGGGCCGTGTTTTGTGTCGATTCGTGAGGGCTCAGTGTGTAATCATGTCAAAGCTAACTTTGACCCATTTCTTTAATAAAGTCAAAACTCATTATACTACTGCCATTTGTCCCAAAACCTGCCACTGTTTTTATAGGAGCTTAGCTTGTCACGTGGTTTCACGAGGCTCCTCTCAGCTGCTGCTGCCCAAAGTGGGTCAGTAGATCACTACACTGCATCATGATCTGCATCAGAGAAAACAAATATAAACTAGCTAAACAAAAAGTTGCCTGTCTTGCAATATTATTTGAATGAAATTTATTAGGATAGGATACTTGTAAGATAGGATACTTGTATGTTAACTTCAAGTGTTACACATCACTTTAGGTATCCTTGTCAATACTATAATCAAAGTGTATTTCACAATTATGTAAAAACATAATTTTTTATAATATCATTTAAAAAATACACATGCTATATGTAAATGTAAGAATTGAAAAATGTGCAAACAAATGTTGTTTCTGAAAATCTCGCCCCCCATTTTCCGAGACAAATGTCACATTGTAAAGTAAACTTGTCCAGAGAGGGAAGAAAGCCAGTGTTACAGCATTATATAAACGTTAGGTAAGACTAGAGCCCAGATCCCAGTGTGTGTGTGTGTGTGTGTGTTTTAAAGATCTCTCACAGTCAGACAATCATTCCTGAGTATGATATCAGCCTTTTT
>NW_011370545.1:0-2489 GCF_000735185.1 Notothenia coriiceps
GCAAATAGAAATTCTCTCTGTGTGACACACACACACACACACACACACACACACACACACAGGGTTTCCCTCATTATAATGTCTTTCAATCTTAGTTTTGTTGACTTATTAGGTCCATATTATTGATGTAGTGCTGCACTTGCAACCACAGGACTAGAAACCAAAAACATAAACACATTTAAATATGTAGAAAGTCAGAAACACATGTCAACAAAAGAACACAACTTAATATCAGGAGAATAAATTGACAATTATTTAATGTTTGCTAACGTCTGCACAAATGACAAATCTAGTGAATTTGTGTCTTTATCATATTGGAATAGACCGCCTTGTTAAGAATTGTGTAAGGACTGTTATTGTGATGTGAGCCTTTGTGTGACTTTGTTGGAACAACCCAGTAAATATTTGAAGACTGTTTCCCCTTCATTTAACAATGAAGACAAAGCTGTTGAGTAGGTCGTATTCCTTGTGGAAGGATTTCTGGTACACCTGTTTCCTTAAATGTGAATCTAAAGTACTCTCATTGGAGCGGGGAGGAATAAAGACTGTGCATCCGTAAACAAGAATGAAATATGAAAGAAGAGACAAGGAGCGAGATGAAGGTTAAAGGAAGGAGAGAAGAAGACAATGAATAGAATATATACTCACCAGAGTAAAACTATTACTAGTCTTGGTGCAGATTGATAGCATGAATGTGACTAGCCAGTTGCCTGGTCATCATAGGAGGTGGTACAGATGAGTTGCTGCTGGTTGTTTGGTGACTGATTGACAACTTGAAGGGCTTGTTGGTTAGCTTATTAGCTTGGAAAACACTATAGCTAGTGTGGCGGCACGTGGGAGTGTTTGTTTGAAATCCTATTTAACTAAAAGCCAGACAACGCCACCTTGGGAATTGCACCCAAGGAAATAATTATTCAAAGTACCAATAAGGCACTCAGGTTTGTAATACTGAGGGGCAGGAGAGGTGGTTCCAATTCATCAAATGTTTTATTTTCATGTATTAAAATATCATTATAAAACACAGTAAGAACAACGTACACACTGGAAATAAAGGGGGAAATCTTAATTCAGGGATGCTGAGGCTTACCAGTGGATGGAGGTGACGAGGGGTGAGAGGGATCCCAACAAAGTTTAAGGCACTCGTGATCACTACACACTCACTCACACGAATGAACACCAAAACCAGGAGGAGCATGACACACAAAAAGGGGGAAGCCGGCACCACACCTTTGGCTCTCAGCAACTAAAGAGGGGCAAACAAGACACAATTACTGGGGTACACAGTCAACACAAATTAATACAGAGACCAACACATAAAATAAGTATAAAGACAATAAAAAGTCAATAATACTACGAAATATTGATCAGTTCACTGATTTCAGATAACTGAAATAAACAAAACAAATTTAGAGTAACAGGGTCGAAAACAACTAAACCAAAGAAACGGAAATCAACCTAACAGTCTACTTAACCTTGAATTAAATAAACAAAAAAAACTTAACTCAATTAAATAACTAATCATAAACAGAGCTTAATCGAATAGTCCACGATAACAACATTTAAAATATGGCCCTGTAGTGAAGGGCAAGGTGACAGTGACACCAAGAGGCAATGCAGACAATGCAGGCCAAGAGCAACACCCGCCAGGCAGTAGTGTAGCAGTGAAGCACAGTCAGGCCAGCGCCATATAGTCTATACGGCGCTGGGGCAGGCAAGCCAGCTGTGCAGACAGACACAGCCGTCCAGGCAACACTCAGGCAGGCAGGCAAGACACTAAGCTTGTTTGAGACGAGCTGCGGCTCGCCTAGAAAATAGACGAGAATAGCCGATCGCAGCCGGGGGAGGTCTCAAAAAGCTCGCCTGAAGTCGGACAGCTCGGAGTCGGCTTCTTCTTCTTCTTCTCTCGGTTTTTTGGCCGATTGCAAACAACTTTAAGGTGCATACCGCCACCTCCGGAGTCGGCTTCACTCGGTTTGCATTTATAAAGAATGCACACATGTGTTTAATTGTTAATGTCAGATATGTTCAAAGTAAATACATTTGTTCCTGCTCAAGATTAGATTCAACTTTATTGTTATTGCACATATTACAGGTACTGAGACAACGAAATCCAGTTTAGCTTCTAACCAGGAGTGCAAAAAGCAGTAAAGTGAAAAGTAATGTACACAATCTACAGAATAAAATATAGAATGAATTGAATGATGAATAAACAGTGAGGGGTATGAATACACTAGATATACACAGCAGCCTGTGAGCAGTATACAGTGTGTATGAATATGCTAAGATATATAAAGTATAAAAACGGTAAGCAGTGCAAGTATAGTATAAAATATATAGATATTAATTTCATGATGATAAACCTTGTGGAACAATGATGAAAAATGGGAATGGAAGTGACGACTTAAAACTGACACAAAACAACAACAAACTTTTGCCGAGCCAATTGGAGAGTTTCATCACCAGCACGTGGTAAAAACCACCAATGAGCG
>NW_011370546.1:0-2513 GCF_000735185.1 Notothenia coriiceps
TCCAGTGCAGCTCTGCAGCGTTCTACCTGCTGGAGGAGATCGGAGGATACCTGCTGACCTGCAGAGGAACTCTCAGCGTGAAGGTGAGACTCAGGAGATCAGAAGAATATCCTGAGATTTAAATCTGAATATAAAAGAAAACAACTGAGAATAGATTTATTAAATCATGAAGAAAAATGTATTATATTAAATTAAAAAATATAAATAAATTAAATTTAAAAAAAATTCTGAGATAGAAAATAACATTTTTAATCATATATAATTAAAGATTCTCGGATTAAACTCTTAAAATTACAGAAATCTAATGATATTCTTGGAGATTAAATTCAGACATTTTGGGGATTTCTCTGTGATTTGTTTAAAGAAATAAAACAAAAAAATAAAATAAATATTCCAGAGGAATTGGGCTATTCTCTAAATCCATAAATCTACAAGGAACAAACTCATTAAATCTGTGAATTAAATGTAATGATGATGATGATGATGATGATGATGATTTGTGTGTGAAGGGGAAAGGGGACATGGTGACGTACTGGCTGGAGGGGAAGAAGAAGAAGAACTGTAGAGAGACGACCAAACACACCAACGAAGAAGAAGAGGAGGAAGAGGAGGAAGAGCAGCTGTTCTCCTCCATCCCGGGGAGTCTGCCTGAAGACAGCCTGCAGCTCGCCTGAGGAGGGGAATACATTAAATATATATACACATAATTAAATTCACTAAATTCAGTCAAAGATTTTAGTTTAAGACTTAGTTATTGAAGTAAGATTATTTAACACAATTATATTTATCATGGACACGATACTATATTACAGAGAAACGAGAAAATAAACCCATATTTTTAAAGAATTAGGAAAACACATTTAATATGAAAACATGTCAATTAATACTAGAACAATACAAAAAGGCCAACCTGTAAAAACAATGACTCGTTTTAATAAATAACCTCCAATAATAGTATTTAGTATTAATGTTGTGTTTGTGCTTTCCTGCAGTCAAGTATGTATTGTTGATATCTGTGACCGTTTTATTAAATCACGCTCAAGCTGCGTTCACACCGGAAGCGCCTGACGCTGGAGTTTCACCGCGGCTGCTGCCAGCTGTGTTTACTCGCATCATTCAAACAAGACGCGCTGGCAAGGGGGCAACAACTACAACAAGATGAACATATTAGACCGTGATTAAATTGTAATACACGTTTCAAAATGATCCCGAAGTAACAACATACTGATACCGGTTAGTACAAACCATGAATTAATGCTTTGACCGGTCTGCAGACAGACGGCAGGCGAAAAACTTTTTAAAATGCGTGTTTTCTGAATGGGGGTCGGGTCTGCTTTGACTCGACATGTAATCGCGCCGCCTCCAAACATCGCATCACGTCCGGTGTGAACGCACCATAACTGCCTATTATAGTTATTTCTCTCGATTATTTCTACGATTATTATTAGAAATGATTATTTATTTATTTGACGTAATTATTTATTTAGAATATTTATTTATTTGTCCCTCACTTAAATAATGCTTTTATTTATATCTTATGAAGAACTGTTTCCTGGGGATAAAGTATGTCTGAAAGAATTCATCAATAAATAAAATCTATTATAATATTAATTAAAAAACTGTTGTTTCTGTGTTTTTATTATAATGTTAAGAACTGTATGAAACACACACTATGAATAAAACATATTCTTTATTTTAACATTTTAACTTAACTTTAAAATGACTGCACATAATAATTATAAATATAAAAACTGCCTGAATGAGTTCATATGAACACGTCTCAGTTTGACCCTCGCCGGCTCCCTTACTTCATTATTCAGACGCCAAGACATGCTGAGACTCTTTCACTGTTTCCCTAATTAACAGTGTGTGTGTGTGTGTGAGTGTGTTTGTGTGTGTGATCATCTGGTGGTGTGTGGAGTGTGTGTGTGAGTGTGTGTGGAGTGTGTGTGTGTGTGTGGAATGTGTGAGTGTTTGTGTGTGTGTGTGGGATCATCTGGTGGAGTGTGTGGAGTGTGTGAGAGTGTGTGTGTGTGTGTGTGTGTGATCATCTGGTGGAGTGTGTGGAGTGTGAGTGTGTGTGGAGTGTGTGAGTGTTTGTGTGTGTGTGGGATCATCTGGTGGAGTGTGTGTGTGTGAGTGTGTGTGGAGTGTGTGAGTGTTTGTGTGTGTGTGGGATCATCTGGTGGAGTGTGTGTGTGTGTGATCATCTGGTGGAGTGTGTGGAGTGTGTGTGTGAGTGTGTGTGGAGTGTGTGAGTGTGTGTGTGTGTGTGTGTGTGTGGGATCATCTGGTGGAGTGTGTGTGTGTGTGATCATCTGGTGGAGTGTGTGGAGTGTGTGAGAGTGTGTGTGTGTGTGTGTGGAGTGTGTGTGTGAGAGTGTGTGTGTGTGTGTGTGGGATCATCTGGTGGAGTGTGTGGAGTGTGGTGTGTGTGTGTGTGTGGAGTGTGTGAGAGTGTGTGTGTGTGAGTGTGTGTGTGGGATCATCTGGTGGAGTGTGTGTGTGTGTGT
>NW_011370547.1:0-5043 GCF_000735185.1 Notothenia coriiceps
AGCAGCCAATCACTGAGCTGCAGCCAAACTTTAAAATGGTTCTCCTCTCTCCTGCAGTCAGCTGTGATTTCAGGTCGTCATGCTGCTGCCCGCCTCCACCCCATCCACCACTTTCATCATATCCAGTGCCAGGAGAGTTATCCAAAGACCTCATCACACCTCCCCTTCATCCCATCTCCTCATCAAATCCAGATCTTCATCATCATCACCAGTGTCTAGACCCCGGGGGGTTCCTTATATGCTCACGGCTGCATTTCCCCCTTTAGATATACGATTTCAGGATCGGGCTCTAATCGCCAAAGACTTAACATTTATTATGTGACATGTGTCAATAAATGTTCTCGTACAAAATGAAGCCTCTCCTGATTGAACTGTACTTGGTTACATTTCACCTCTGCTTTTAGGGGATCTAAGTAGTGGAGACTGGGGACGGTTGAAACATGTTTAGAAGACATTACATTACACTCATTAACAGGTGGATACATCACTTTGACATATTGTGTTTAAGTGAACGGAACATGTAGAATAAAATAGACTAAATATATATAAACAGAAAGAGTTGAAGTAAAAACTTGCAATACAAAAAATATGTGTCTAAAGACAAGAAGTTAAAGTAAAAATGAGCAACCAAAAAAACATATGGTACTTTAGTATATTTAGAAGTACTCAGATCTTGTAGACTACTTGAGTAAAAGTAGAAGTACTCAGATCTTGTACTTGAGCAAAAGTAGAAGTACTCAGATCTTGTACTTGAGCAAAAGTAGAAGTACTCAGATCTTGTAGGCTACTTGAGTAAAAGTAGAAGTACTCAGATCTTGTACTTGAGCAAAAGTAGAAGTACTCAGATCTTGTACTTGAGTAAAAGTAGAAGTGCTCAGATCTTGTACTTGAGTAAAAGTAGAAGTACTCAGATCTTGTACTTGAGTAAAAGTAGAAGCACACAAATCTTGTACTTGAGTAAAAGTAGAAGTACTCAGATCTTGTACTTGAGTAAAAGTAGAAGTACTCAGATCTTGTACTTGAGTAAAAGTAGAAGTACCAGAGTGTAGGAATACTCTGTTACAGTAAAAGTCCTGCATTCAAAATGTTCCTCAAGTAAAAGTAGAAAAGTATTCTCATCAAAATATAGTGAAAGTAGTGACAGTAAAAGTAGTCATTGTGCAGATTGGTCCATTTCAGAATAATATATATGATATGTTTTATAATGATTGATCATGAAAGTGTTCTCAAAGCTGGTAAAGGTGCAGCTAGTTTGAATGACTGTATACTGCAGGGTAGCTTGTGGATTTACTCCAGGTGGAACTAAAGTCTGATTTAACACTTGATTAGATTTCACATCATTCATCCAGATCTGTGAAGTAACTAAAGGGATTAAATACATGTAGTGGAGTAGAAGTACAAAGTAGCATAAAATGGAAATACTCAAGTAAAGTACAAGTATCGCTAAATTGTACTTAAGTTCAGTATTTAAACAATGTACTACTCAACCACATATATCTCATACTTCTATCATTTTTCATGCCGTAAACAAGGTAGAAATCAGTATCGCAGTGACAGGAGCCTTGAAGAAATGTGTAGAAACACTGTTTTCGACAGCAAGCCATAAAAAGGATTTAATAAGTGACGGGAAGAAAGTCGTCTCTGTGTAAATCTTAGTGGGGTAGAAGTACAAAGTATAGCATAACATGGAAATACCCAAGTAAAGTATAAATATCTCAATATTGTCTTTAAGTACAGACTACAGTACTTGAGTAAATGTTCTTAGTTAATTCGACCTCTGATTTTAGTTAGATAATCTATTTGAGTACTTTTCCCACCATTGAAATAAAAACAGGTCTCTTTAGGCCCAGTGTGACTATCTCCTCCATGTGCAGAGAGAGAGAGAGAGGTGGGGTAGAGTGGGGGGAGAGTGGGAGGAGGCAGCTTCACAATCAGCAGCTTCTCCGGCTCGGTGCGGAGCTCTGAGAGGGAGCAGAGGAGCAGGCTGTACCGGGCATCATGACGCTGGATTGCGGACATAATGAGCGCCTTCAGTAAGTGCAGCGATGGGTGAGGAGGAAGGGGGAGGAAAACAGTGAGCGGTGCCTCCAGCATGGCGTCACCTCTGCGCGCTTTCACCCGGACAGGGGACACTGTTGGAGAAGAAGAAGAAGTGACTCGCCACCGGCACCGGAACAACTCACTCCATCACCATCTCCAGTCCGAGAAGTAGCAGCATGGAGAAGCCGAGCAGGAAGCAGCAGGAGCGCAAAGAGAAGAAACCCGGCGGCGGGAAGCTGTTCAAGAGGAAGTCCCTGAAGTCTGTGGGCAGCTTTATGAGCAGAATCATCAAAACTTTGGGCACCTTGACGCGCTTTGGGGACGCGCAGCAGGGCGCGGAGGAGGACGACGGAGGGTTTGGAGATGGAACTCCGTGCGTTCTGAGCTCCACGGGCATCAAGGAGGAGATGCATGTGAGCTGGGACCGAAACGTGAAGCCCTGCAGCAGCGAGTCCTGGTCCCTGAACACCGGCAGGGAGAAGCTGCGGCACCAGTACGCGGACAGAGTGCCCGGGGTGGGTAGGAGGGTTAACCTGTACTACATTAACAGAGTGTGTATTTAATTAGGTTATTACAGAATACCTTCATTAAATACAATAGCTCTCAGTGTATTATAGCAGATGTCAAATGTGTTGAGCAATGATACACAACCACAGCAACTGTTGAATATCAATAATGTCTTTTTGTCTTTTTTATTTTTTTGCTCTGTCAAAGCCTCTTTGAGTTTCCTGAAAAGCGCTATGCAAGTCTCATGTATTATTATTATTATTATTATTAGTATTATTAATGAACTGTAAGATAATGTCACTGTGAGCCTGATATCATTATCCACATATTAAGACAGGAGTAGATGAGATTCAACTTCATTGTCATTGCACAGAGTACCAAGACAACGACATGAGCTGATAACCAGAAGTACAACACAGTAGTAAAGTGCAGAGTAACTTCTATAGTATAATATAATATCTGCCAGTATTTATACTATGGACAGTATAAGGAGGTATACACATTACAAACTCCAGTGTAGAACATGTAAT
Organism: Notothenia coriiceps; assembly: GCF_000735185.1. Classification (NCBI taxonomy): domain Eukaryota; kingdom Metazoa; phylum Chordata; class Actinopteri; order Perciformes; family Nototheniidae; genus Notothenia; species Notothenia coriiceps. The sequence goes on from NW_011370547.1 coordinate 3,078, forward strand.
AGGCCTACACTATAGGTCAGGTATAAATAAGAAAGTTGAGTCCAGACACAATATAGAATAAAGAGAATTTGGTCATTTTTTAATTCATAAATGTAAATTTCCCCTCTTGGAGGAATAAAGATATTCTGATCTGAAATACTATGATTCAATATGCCATTGAACAAACAGTATGTTGGTATGAAGCAAGTGAAAAAGTCATTCCAGGGGAATATATGAAGGCTATAAAAGAAGACCAGAACACACAGGATTTGTTTTGTTTACCTATAAGTATTGAATAAATCCCATTTGGCTGCACCTGAATCCACCTGTTCGGCTCCTTGTTCTGACAGTGGTGTTTTCCTCCACGACAGGTTCAGGGTCTGAAGAACCACGGGAACACGTGCTTCATGAACGCCGTGGTGCAGTGTCTGAGCAACACGGACCTGCTGGCGGAGTATCTGGGGCTGCAGAGGTACAGAGTGGACCTGGGGAGGATCAACGGGCTGCTGAGGAGCGAGCAGAGCCGGCTGGACAAAGGAGAAGTGACGGAGCAGCTGGCGGCTCTGGTGCGCGCTCTGTGGACTCTGGAGTACAGCCCTCAGCTGTCTGTGGACTTTAAGGTACCCAAACATCTGTATTATGTGCTGTCAGTGTAAGGAGGTGTGAAAGAAAGAGCATGTACTGCTTGGTTCTGACATTTTGGACACTTAAGCTATCTTCTTTCAGTACAGAAAGCATCCAAAATACACAAGTTTATCAGAATCACAATACTTTCATTAGTCCCACAGAGGGGGATGTTACATTTCTTACACCAGAAAAGAGCCAAAGACAGCTTATTGTTAACTAAGAAGCATGCATACAACACATTTAAATATTACACAATTTACAAAATACACATCCTGTAACAGTTCTGAAGATAGCAGCCAGTTATATATTGCAGTTATTAACGGGATTAAGAAATAGAAATGAAAATACTCATATAAAGTTCAGTCTACAGCTCGCTGGGGGGTTCAGTAATGAGCAGAGGTGGAAGAAGTACTTACTTAAGTAAAAGTATTAATACCACAGTCAAAATACTCCAATACTGGAAAAAGCCCTGAGTTAACAATGTTCCTTAAGTAAAAGAACAGGAGTATTTCCATCAAAATGAACTCAAACGACCAAAAACCAAAGTACTCGTTATGCAGATGGCTCTTTTAGAAATGTTTTAGAATTATAAATATTTAAATATTCAGTTTTCATCTCTAAGAATTATAAATAAGACCCTTTTTAATGTCGAAATGTGTCGATATGGAGCAAAGTTTAGTTACTGTGTGTACTACTGAGAAGATAAGTAGTATATAAACACATCACGTTATGTATGTAAAAAGTGTCGAACGGAAGTCGTGGAGTAAACATGACACTATTTGAGATGAGCTGTAGTGGAGTAGAAGAATAAAGTGGCAGAAAAAGGGAAATACTCAATTAGAAGTACCTTCAGATTATATTTAAGTACAGTGCTTCCCACCACGGGTAATAAGTGCACTTAACAGTCTCACCGTTCCAGTGGTTATCATTAACTAAACACAACTCTGATACTATAAGTCCCTTAAGTGCACTGTCAACTCGCTGTTCAGTCGATCATAATCACATGTTATTCCCACAGTCTGCTGACATAAACACCAAGATGAAGTGCACGGAGCAGCAGTAACGTTCAGACACTCAGAGAGGTGTCACACGGATTTCATCATTTCCTATAATTGCCAATAGAATAGCAATCGTTATCTTCCCCTCATGCCGTTGGAGGCAAAAAATGAAACGTGTGTCAAGGAGGAAGCTAACGAAGTCATGCACAGGAACTGGAATAATAATACAATGCAGACGCTTAAAAATAAATATAAGATAAAATAGGATGTACTTTATTAATCCCAATTTGGGAAAACATTTTGTTGCAGCAGCATAAAGCAAAACAAGGCATTGCACATGATAACAAATTAAAAGAGTAGAA
>NW_011370548.1:0-3663 GCF_000735185.1 Notothenia coriiceps
AAAAGTGTTGCGTTTATATTTTTGTTCAGTGTAATTATTGCTAAGACATTTTTTTTTTTTCAATGTCCTTGTTTTCAGTCACATTAGTGTGCCTGGTGTGCAGATGGCGTTTGAAACGGCAGCGAGAGGAGAGAAGAAGAATCTTTGAAGAGTGGAGGTGCCCCGTGCTTTAGCCTCTGTCAGAGCAGAGCTTCAACCATCTGTCTCATGTGTGTGTGCATGTATCGATGTGCATTTGTATGTGGTTGTGTGCCACAGAGACAGTATGTACTAGGCAGAGAGATGATGGTAGGAGTCAAGGCTGCAGTCACTCCACCTCTGTGCTCGTATTACCTTGACCGTCCTGTTCTCTGCTGCTGGGCAGGCGGGGAACAGGGATTCAGTTTGGTGTTAGTGTGAAGGGGGGCATCCATTATTCAAGTCAGGAGAGGAGAGAGAGAGAGCACACCGACCGTCGAGAGGGAGAGTGTTTCGTTTTAAAGAAAAAGATTGTGCAAGAAGACACCTAGAAATCAAAGTGAAGAGCTGTGCAGGTTCATGAGGAGGCACTGGAGAGAGGAGCACGAGCAGTGGCATTTCTCTGACCTTGAGATGCATGTTGTTTTGGTTCCTTTGTATATCCAGCAGAGCAGGCAAGGCACCGAGGTAAAAGGAGACGAGTTCCATGCAGATGAGGGACTGAGAGATGTTGTTATTTTTAAAAAATGTGGCTTTTATGGCGCACTGACAGTAGAAGACTTTTACCGTTTGCAATGTCAAGAGGACATATTATTCTTATGACAGTATTTTCTTTCTCTACATGTCTCCATGCTTGAATGTTCAAAAAGCTCTTTATTTTTCTCATACTGTCTGTGCTGCAGCACCTCTTTTCACCCTCTGTCTGAAACCAGAGCCCAGTCTGCTCTGATTGGTTAGCTAGCCGGCTCTGTTGTGATTGGTCACCCGCTTAGAGATGTCCCGCCCCCTAAGCCTATCACGTACAATGTGTTCTCTGGCGGGAACTTTGTTGCCTTTGCAGACCATTCACATGCACAGAAACCTATAACACACTACAGGAAATGGATAACCCCAAAAAGCTTAATAGGGCCTCTTTAAGACGGTATGATAGCTTTATCTTCAATGTATGAAAGTACAACTATTGGTGACTAATCTGCAGCTTATAACCTGACAAGGACATACGTGATGTCTTGTTATGCACAATCTACTTTGTATCTTGAGGAAGTCATTTGCAACCAACACCAGGCAGCTGCAAAATATGAGTCACAAGGGTCTATGAATCTTTACGAACACGAAACCGGTCTGTTATCACGTCCTGGGGACACATTTGTCTCTTTCTAATCTGTTTGTGTCTCTTTTTCCCCTCATATCAAAGAAAACAAAAGGCAACAGCTGTGTGAGCTCGCTGCCATAGTGGGGTTGTGGTTATACTAACGTAAAATAACTGGTTCAATTGGACATGGGTGCAAAGCAAGTACTCTTCAGATCATTTTTGCAATTTGTCTGGAGGAATATAATCGTTTTCTAGTAAAAAATAATTAATATTGAATAGCCTCCAACGGGGCCTGTAACCGCGTTCAACTGTTCCTGTGTTGATCACTGCGTGGAAATCAAAATGTGCAACAGTATGCCTAGCAAACACAACATGTCAGGACTTCCAATGCCTCCATCAATATGAATTCTACTTTAACAGGCGCATCGTGTGCTTCTGGCAGCGTGTTTGTAAGGCATGTCTGTGCATTCGACTTGGTAACATATGTAATGTTTTTTATCTCAGCAGAGGAAGTCTCTGCATCTGAAAGCTCAAATAAACACAACTTGGGAATAAGTGACAGCGAAGAATCTCAAACATCAATGCCTCGCGCCAGCACATTTTGAAGATAACCGAACCGTTATTTAAAACTATTTTGATCAGGAACAACATGCCTATCTTTAATAACTCTCAAAATACTCTTGTTATTAGTAACACTGGCAATCACCATCTTGAGTTGTGTGATGCCATTATAGCTTGAGACTTGTTGCCATGGGAATCTTTCCCATTGTCACCTTCCATCCCACATGAAGGGAACTCGGCCTTTTCACAGCCAATCCTCACACACACTGAGCAGCAATTTAGTTTCCCATCAGAGCCAGCGTTTGTAGTATGAGGATCGATTGTATTTGCAGTCATTGATCAGGTAAGCAATGACCTCTGCTCGCATGCAGGTCCAGGAGACGTAGAAGTCGTAAGAACAGCCGAATATCCATATCTTAAGCTGTGTTTGATATTAAATCTGTTTCAATTTGAGGCTAACCTAAACCAACAGTCGGAGCAGAGAATCACGGCCTGGCTCTGGTCTCTGAAGGTTTGAAACAAAGGAAGGATGGGGGGGTTGGGCGAGAACTATTTGCACTGATAAAGAGACAAAATATGCTTATCCATTCAGAAGGAATCAATAGACAGAGCAGGGAGAGAGGGAGATCATGTCAAGTCGATGTTCTCTCTCGGAGTCTTTGGGGCAATTTGGACGTTTTAGTGGATTTCTGTTTCTGCTGCCTCTGACTGAATGGTGCTAACAGCGATGCTTTTAAAGTTCCTTCTTGTCTTGAGGAACAGAAGAGTGACTGCAGGGAGCATCCTGTTGATGAGGGGGTCATTTAGAGAACAGACTTCGTGTTCCCAATTTAGCAGAGCAGGAACTGGGGATCATCAGCCCATCTGCCCATGCATGGTCACTGGAGAGCATCCGTGACTTCAACAACTTTACGAAGCACTGCTGATTCTCTGACTGCAGCCTACTCTATTTCTGTGGACACTGTTAGGGTGTGTCTGGAATTAGTCTTAGTTCAGTAGAAACAGTGAATCACAGAGTCAATTGGATTCCAAGCGCTGATTAGGTCCATAATTTAAAAAACACATGGACACTTGTGAGTCACAAATGACCTGCGACGAAACTTCAAGGCACCACATAATGATGTCTTCATCATCAGCGAACAATATGTCCCACAATTCAAGAATACTGAAGTTTAAAAGATACAACGAAATGAAACTGCAGCTGTGTTTTCTCAACAGATTGTTCTTCAACGGCATTGAAATGGAAGAGGGAAAACTCATTTTCTTGGACTCACATTTGGGTATTCAGTGCCTACCAAAGCACAAGCTGTTAAAAAGACCCATCAGTATTTTCTTAGGTTAAAATAAAATGAAATGTACCAAGCACTTTGTATTTTTTTCCCATTCTTATGTCCCATGCAGGTTTAGTAGAGATTAAACCGTCCACAATCTGCACACACTACTTAAGAACTACCTTTGCAAAGATGCACCATGTTTTTCTCGAACACCAATCAGGGCAGGTGGGCTTAAGAGAGGGGTTTATAGAGACAGTTTCAGAATAAAGGTAAAAAACTGATATATTCAGGCAGAAAGCAAAGGAAAAGAAATGTGTTTTTTGAACATTAAAGTGTGTGAACATGTTCTAGTAGCAACAAGGAATACAAATATGAACCTTAATTTAAGCATAATATGTTTCCTTTTAAAGGGGCCCAAATAAACTCATTTTCAGGTTCATATCATGTAGTGTCTCTACTTTAAAGAGTCCTCTCCTGCTGATGTTCAGGTGTATATCAGTATGTAGTGTCTCTACTTTAAAGAGTCCTCTCCTGCTGATGTTCAGGTATATCAGTATG
>NW_011370549.1:0-1844 GCF_000735185.1 Notothenia coriiceps
TAACCATGAAGCTTTGAAGTCTAGTTCCAGAGCAAAACCTAACAGGACGCTATCATCCGTCTCACATCACAACCACTCGTGTGTCCTGATTGCTGCTCTTTAGACATCAGCAATGTTGCTCGTCATCAGCTTGTATCAAACACACGAAAAGCAGACATCACAAGTAAAATATTACATTTAATATTCGCTTTGATTGGAGCGTTATCGTCTCACTTTTCCATTAAGCCTTCTAGCGTCTCATCGGGATGAATGTTTTGATGTTTTGATGTTTTTCAAGCGTACCCGGCAAAATGGGAATATTTGAATTCAATTACATTGATTTGAGAACAGAAGAATGCACTGTAGCTACATCTTGCTTTAGTTTGGATGATAGGAAACCGTTATTTGGAAAGTCTGAGTGTGTACAAGTCTCGTCGGCCCGTTAGATTTAACTTTCCGTATAATCTGTTCCTCCATCCTCCCTCCTCTCTGTCTAGCTAACAGCCATATTGCCGGAATAATGACATTAATGTTTTATGGGCCATTACTGGGATATGATAAGATGACTGTGAAAGAAGAGAAGAGAACGAAAGAGGAATAGGAAGTGTAGCAAGATGGATGCTGAAGTTTTCAGTGATTGTTTTTCCAAAGCAAACTCATCTCAATCCATTATTAGAGCAGCGGGATATAAAGGATTTAAAAAATATTGAGTTCTTGAGTCCTGCATGCAGATTTTTTGTACAATACATGTGTTTGTGTGGTTGTGTTGAACAATTATGCAAGTAACACATAATGTGCTCAGTAGCGAGGTAGCAGGAGCTGCATTCATTACATCACATTGCAGATTCAAGAGGCCTCAAAACAACCTCAAAACACATTAGTTTTCACATTTTCACCTGTAAAAGATCTCAATTTCTCATCCAGCAGACACAGAGAACAACTGTTTGGAGAAGAGTTCCCACCTGAGGATTATTTAAATGTTTACTGTGGATTTACCTTTGGTCTCCCGCCCACTCTTGAAAACATATCTGGCTCTGTTGCTGCTACACTTTTCACATTCTTCTTCTTCCACTATGTCCGGTTGGTGCTTGGCAGGTAGCATACTGTAAGGAAGTCAAAGATGTTTATTGCTTCATACATTTAGTTTATTTATGCTGGCGGTGATTTGCTTCATCTGGGTAACGTCATTGGAGCCTCTGTTTCCTTTACTAATCCTGTTGCTATCACATTCTCCTAAACTACCTTTGTTAAAGGAGACCTATCATGCTATATTTGAATAATATATTGTAGGGCCATACCTATATAAGGTATATTTATACGTTTTATTTTTCAAAATACCAAACAGATCATGCATTTTAGCCATGCCTCATTTTTGCTCTATTTTGCTCTCCTCCACCCCTGTCTTTGCATTGAGCTGCAGCTGACCACGGGGTCATATATGGGGTGAAGCCTGCGAGCTAGTTCAGGCAGACAACTCGAGCACCAATGATACATTAACACGTGACGCACCTCGTCCCTCTTACAACCAACCAAACAGATTCTCCTTAACCTGCCGCTCCATTTAAGCTGCCAGATCTGCTGCCTCTGCCTCTGCCTCACTATGCTGCTGCTGCTGCGTTCACATTACTGCTGGTCACCGGCTCTCAGGTCTTCTGGGACAGGTCTGCTTTCTGTCCCCAGAGTAGGAACTAAACATGGCGAAGCAGCATTCAGTTATTATGCTCCAAACATCTGGAACAAACTCCCAGAAACATGCAGGTCCGCTGCAAGTCTTACTACTTTTAAATCCAGGCAGAAGACTTTTCTTTGTGTCGCTAATTGAACTTTTAATATCTTACACTGCACTGTAACTTTTATTCATGTAT
>NW_011370550.1:0-1719 GCF_000735185.1 Notothenia coriiceps
GAGAACAAGTACTCACATCTGGTGCTTAGTTAGAGAACAAGTACTCACATCTGGTGCTTAGTTAGAGAACAAGTACTCACATCTGGTGCTTAGTTAGAGAACAAGTACTCACATCTGGTGCTTAGTTAGAGAACAAGTACTCACATCTGGTGCTTAGTTAGAGAACAAGTACTCACATCTGGTGCTTAGTTAGAGAACAAGTACTCACATCTGGAGCTTAGTTAGAGAACAAGTACTCACATCTGGAGCTTAGTTAGAGAACAAGTACTCACATCTGGAGCTTAGTTAGAGAACAAGTACTCACATCTGGTGCTTAGTTAGAGAACAAGTACTCACATCTGGAGCTTAGTTAGAGAACAAGTACTCACATCTGGAGCTTAGTTAGAGAACAAGTACTCACATCTGGTGCTTAGTTAGAGTACAAGTACTCACATCTGGAGCTTAGTTAGAGTACAAGTACTCACATCTGGTGATTAGTTAGAGCACAAGTACTCAGGTCTTGTACTTGAGTAAAAGTAGAAGTAGTTAGCATCTGAGAATGATTGTCACTATGGACTATTCTGTACATTTGATTCTATATTAACTGTTTGTTGGGCACGTGAAAATAAAGAAATAAACACCATGAAAAATGTCAGAACAAATATAAGAAATTAATAAATAATAAAATGACTTAAATTGAGTTTTTGTTTCCCTGCAGACATTTGAATGCCCGGACTTATTAATAATAATGAATAATAATCAGTAATAATGAGATGCTCACCACGCCGCCGATCACCAGCACCGTCATGGACGCCCGCGACGTGACGGACAGCAGACCCGTCGCCATGGAAACCCTCATCGCATCCTTTAGGGTGGAGCCGTCCTGCATCAGATCCAGAAATCAATGAATGGGTATTTCTAGATGTTTGTCATATTTTATTCACCTGGTTCAGAGGGTTACTAAATAAATCTAAGTCTTTATGCAAGTTCTATAAAAACATCAATGAAATTCAAGACTTTAATTTATTTTAAATCTAAAAAATGTGCTACTTTCTAAGAAATTAATAAAAGGAAATAAAAAAAACATTGACCCAAATGATGGAGAACAACAGAAATGAATGATAATGGATCTAATGGTATTTGAGTAACCCTGCAGACTGTTATATATTTCTCTCACCTGTCCTAACAACGCTTCGGTCCAGAGATTTAAAAAAAGAAGTCGAAACCTTCATGCAAGTTCTATACCAAATGAAATTAAGGACTAAAGTATTTACAAAAAAAAAAATAGAAATCAAACTATTTGCAGGAATTGATAAAAGGAATCTCAAAAAAAGACTTTGACACAAATGATGGTGAACAACAAAAATGAAAGATGAATAAATAATATCTGTTGGGAAAACACTGAATGTCCTCTTCCAGTATGAGAGCAACATGCCCCATACCCCAACTGTAGCTGTGAACATGACAGGATGTGTGATTACCTAGAAGAGCATCAGGACTGTTTGAGGCATATGATAGCTATGTGATTAACATGATGATTCAGCCTCTATGGAGAGAGACATATGACAAGCATGATCATTTCTGACGTGGAGCTAATCTGAAGTAAACATTGAATACTGCTTTCTATTCCTCCATCTTGTGACTGTGGAACTCCCTCTCTTGGATATCAGCATGTGAAGGACACTGTTCAGGAACTAGTTGATGCTCTGTATGTGATGACTCCTTCCATTCTGGAGAGGA
>NW_011370551.1:0-2146 GCF_000735185.1 Notothenia coriiceps
ATGTGGCTAACACCGAGCACAGTGCTACCATTAGCCTAACATGTGGCTGCTATAGGGTTAGCACACACAGCACAAGGCTAACACTAGCATTGCAATCACATAAATACATATGGTTAGCACAAAGCTAACTTTAAAGGGCTAACATCTAGCCATCATATCTAAATGTTAGCTCATGGCTAATAAACCCAGTGTATTTTCAGCCACTCATGGCAAAAGTGTAATACAGGGCTAACATCTGAGTAGCATAATTAGGTGTAAGAATTTGGCTAATATTTGTTAAACATGCAGCTAAAGCAGGGTAATCATCAGCCTAACATTGCTAGGTCGCTAGGTCACCTGGATAACGCACCTACTTAGTGCACATAAAACAAGGCTAACACACATAAACATAGCTAATACAAGGTTAGCACAGAGGTAACAGAGCTAATATGCCTAGTATGTAGTTAGCACAGGACACAAGACTTAGCTACGGCATAGAAAACAACTCTTATTTTTAGGCTAACACTTAGATCACACAGCTAGATGTTAGCACCCAGAACAAGGCTAACACAGGACTAATTGGTTTAGCTAACAGCTAACACAGGGCTACAACTATTAGCTAGCACGGGGCTAACACAGCTAGGTTTTAGTTAGCATTGACAATTGTATGGTTTACACTACACAAAACTCCTGTTGGTATCCAGCCTTTCCAGGTGATTAGCACTGTTAGCATTTTAGTATGGAAGACTAAATCTGAATTTAAAAAGCTGAAATAAATGTAAAGAGATAATTAACTAATAATAATGGTAATTATTTTATACATGAAGCTACAGAGCTGAGGGGCTTCTGGAGGGTTTGATGAGTAAGATTTAAAGCCATAAACACTGTGTTTGTGCGCATGTATAAACGGTGTGAGTGTGTGTGTGTGTGTATTACATTGCAGGGATTTGCACTCTAGTGATTCACCTCAGCAAGACATCCACCCACACACATACAGGCACGCACACACACATGCATTGCACTGCCATTTAAAACTTGTGGGTCAGATTAGTTTCCATGTAGCTTCACCAACCTACCAAACTGTATTTTTCTTTAAAGGAACAGGGATGTTGTAAAGTATTTTTGTACAAATTTAATACTTTGGTAGCATGACGTTCCTGGTGTTTGTCCCGTCGGGCTCCACTGCTCTCTCCACCCCCCTTTGTATGGACGACTACTGAGCAACAATAAAGATGAAGACCTACTGGGACCCCGACTCCATGTTTCTTTATTTTAAATTAACAACGTTCAGTTTATTTATTTTGTCATTTTATTGGGAAATGCACCGTAATGCCATGCACACAACAACACGGTATCTTAATGAGAGTAAACAGGGGAGTATTGCTGAACGGCAGAACTATTTTTTCAGATTTAAATAAACATTTTTCTGAAAAAATGATTATCTTTTTCTTTTTTTTTCTCTGAGAATCATTTGTCTTTCTTTCTCTTTTCAATCGTTTATTTGTCAGGGACAATGCACAGTAATGATTCTGAACACTTAAAACATTAAAATGTATCAAGCGTAATAGTGCCAGATTTAGCTTTGAGCTTTCCATTGTAAAACATAATCACTGATGTTCAGCTGTAACGATGGTGGACTCATCAGAACAGAGTGGGCGAGTTGACCAATCAGAGCACAGTGGGCTCCAGCAAGCCGTTTAGGACAGAGAGTAGGCTTGTTTGAGACAAGCGAGACCTGCGCAGACCTGCGCAATTTCGATCAACGTCTTGCTCGTGCGTTGCATGATGGTTAGTCATTTTGTCCGACTTGCTCTGGAGGCTCGCTCACATGAGACGTTGAAATCTCGCGGGACAAAGACGCCCGCAGCCTTGAGAGCGAGGCGCGGCGAGGCGCCGCAGTTCCTCTCCACGGGCTGCGGAAGCGAAATGCTTGATGGGAAACGACTCGCTGGTATCTCGAGCTGAGCGCTCATTGGTGGTTTTTACCCCGTACTGCTGATGAAGCTCTCCATTGGCTCGGCAAAAGTTTGTTGTTGTTTTGTGTCAGTTTTACGTCGCCACTTCCATTCACATTTTTTTTTACACGCTACCGTGGCCCGTCCCTCTAACTGCCTACAGAAACTAGCTAAACTCCCCGCTAGTCTTCAGGTGCTAGTTATGGCGGGTA
>NW_011370551.1:2191-9990 GCF_000735185.1 Notothenia coriiceps
ATGTTCGTACGTATACACCATAATATATAGAACGCGCGCTCCATGCATATGTGAGTAGCTCGGCCACTCCTATCCAGATAAAAATATCAATAGCGAGGCGCTAACAGTTTAGGACGCGTAACCAAAACTTACTATATACTGAAGTGAATGTCAATATACAAATGGAGGTAGTACTCAGCACAGTACGCAAGAGAGATGATCCCGCATAGGTGTGCGACAGGCTTAGAAGTCAAAATGAGCCAGGCCTATTGAACGATATAGATAGCTATCAGGCATAATATATTGTCAACTATACATAAATATCTGAGCACACTGCTGTCCCATCCACGGTCAAAACATACTGTGGAGATAAATATTAGACAAGATATTCTGAAAAGAGAACTAGACACTAAAGGCATATAGTACTTCACGGGATGAGTTCAAACTTGTATGTACTAAGCAGTAATATGTGTGAGGCGAGAGAAGACTTCATAGACACGACACTGACTCCAATTATGAGTGGACCGACCTCTTTCTTGAGACCCTTACTCAACATTAATTCTACTCCGGTGTCGCAGATCATCTATTAACATATGGTGTCAATTTAAATTAACATTGAAAATATGAAATGTTTACGTCATCTGACAGTTATTCATTATACATATATAATTGTAACACCTCATTAACAATGGGTTGTATGACCAGATACCATTTAGAGATCGTATAAAACAATGCAACGTATTATACAATTATTTTATATTATGTAGGTACATACTAGGAAAGTGCGGTCGAGGTACAAACCGGTCACTCACGGATTAGTACCTTCCTCAATAAGGAATATGTACAAAATGGCATGTGAAGATCAGAGCGTCAACTCTACCAAGCTTGACGAGTGTTCGTAGTTTACTGAGATCATCTCTTTCCGAAACAATTCTATTTTACGTTAAAGTAAGAAGTTTCAAATATGTATATATATATAGAACTATAAATAAATATAAATGTGTATATATATATATAGAACTATAAATAAATATAAATATGTTTATATATATATATATATATGTATATATATAACTATAAATAAATATAAATATGTGTATATAGAACTATAAATAAATATAAATATGTATATATATATATATAAACTGTATGTATCATGAATATCATTTACAAATAAAGATGGATGAATGCGTGTATTGTGTTATTGAGGAGAGGGTTCTGGCAAAATATGGCATAGGTTATGGTGTGCTTGTGTAACTTTGGCAGGGGGTGTTCATGTGGGATGGGGAACACTCAAAGATTTTTATTCAGGAACATTATTTTTTCAACAGTTTTTGGATTGAGCCGATTTCTTTTCTTGCTTACAATTTCCCCGCATTTTGAAAACACTCGCTCAGATGGAACCGATGATGCTGGCATGCATAAAAATTGTTTTGCCAGTTTGAACAGATTGGGATACACATTTTGATGGTCCACCCAGTATGCCAGTGGGTCTTTCGATCTTTCCAGCGGTGGATCAGTCATGTACCGCTGCACCTCCACTGTAGCATCTGCTGTGGCATTCCTTGCCGTCCTCGCTTCAGAAGCATCTCTGTCCAGAGTTTCCCAAAGGTTAAGACCTGAAAGACAAACATGACTGTAATCATCAGTACTGAAAGGTTTCAATGTGTATCCTTTTTTACTTGTACTTATTTTGTCCTGCATTTTATCAATTAACTATTTATAACATTACCTGTGGATGATGGATTGTCAACATTTGCTGGTGCCGGTTGAGCTGATGTGGAGGGCTGTTCTTCTGTAGGTGTGTCAGGTTTGCGTTTTTCCTCAGCAAAATGCTGTCAGTCGTTTAACTGATGCCGCTGCCTGTACTTGATTGTAGAATCCAATAGTTTTGAATCTAGGATCCAGCAGTGTTAACAGGGTCAATGCAGTTTGGCTCTCCGTGGTGTCAAACTTGTTTTGCATATTTGACACCATGTTCTGTCCCAGTAGTTTTGCTGTGTCGTGGCTTGTTTTTCCAATTGTGTCATACAAGTATAGCATTAACATTTTCGTCATTGGGATGATCTTGGACCCTGAGACTCTCTTCTCCTCGGAGAGTTCCACTGTTGCCTGGAAAAAGGGGGAGAGCAATTGCAGGCATGCATCTGCTGTTTCATAGTCCTCAGAGGACAGAGGTCTCACGTCTGTTTTCAGCGTCTTAAGAGCTGCCCCCACTGACTGCCTCTCTTTGAAAAGGCGTTGTAGCATTAGGTAGGTACTGTTCCAGCGGGTGTCCACCTCCTGAATAAGCTTCAGCACAGGGCGATTCATCTGCTCCTGCACTTCTCTGAGCTTCTCTTTTGCTGTTGTGCTGGTTTTAAAGAACGTGACCACTTTTCTAGCCCTTGTGTGTAGGTCTTGTAGGCCAGGAGTTGCATCCAGAGATTTCTTCACCACTACATTTAGTGAATGAGCAAAGCAAAGTGCATGTCTTAGATTTAAACTTCTGACAGAGGCAACCATATTTGCTTCTGCATCCGTCACAATTGAGGTCACTTTGCCTTCAGTGCCCCATTCCTCCATGAGAGACCTCATTGCAGCAGTGATGTTAACCGCTGTATGAGCTTCAGGGAAAGGCAGTACTCCCAAAAGCACTGTGGCTAGCTTCGCAGAGTCATCCACATAATGGCAGGTCTCTGCTTGATATGCGTCCATATTAATGGAGGTCCACATATCAGCAGTCAGGCTCACAAGCCTCTACCCTCTGCATGACAGCCTTGGCCTTCGTCTTCTCCTCCTCATAGCGCTTTACCACCATCTCCTTTAGAACCCGTCTGGATGGAATAGTGTATCTAGGATCAAGCAAGGCCACAAACTCCTTGAAGCCACAGTCATCCACGATGGAAAAAGGCTGCGAGTCTTTCACCACCATATTCACAAGAGCCCCATCCAACTCTCGCTTCCGGTCCACTAAGACAAAGAAATAAAGACATAAAGAATAAAAACAAAACCAAAAAAAGCAAATAAGGATTTATGTGAAATTGTACTCAAAGGAAGCAGACTTATGAGTCATGGAATACAGTCATAGCATATTGTGTTAGTGTTACTAGTTAATAATAATATTATGCATACCATGTATGTTCCCCTGGTTTACAGCAGCTCCATGTTTGGCAGTGAAGTGCCTAGTCATGGAGGAACTATTCCCATGATACTTCAGTTCAGTTGAAGACACCAAGCACTGGACCTGTAGAGAAAGGCAGTTGGAAATAAAAATACAATTTCAGTCTATAGAGCTATAGCCTAATGGCTACATTGATCATATACATAATTTTACTTGAATGCTACTTAATATAGATTTGAGATAAACCATAGCTATAATACTGTAGTTGACCTACCTTATCATGCGCAATCAGATTGAAGTGATCCCACATCTCAGAACTACCTCTCTTCCTGGCTGGCTCCATAATGATCCAAACGCAATACTAACAACTCAACAGCAACAAGGCAAACTACGACGACAATGACAATCCCACAAATTGCCAAATTGTGAATTTTTTTGAGCGGTTATAAAGTGTCACTTACTAAGTAACGCTCAAATTCAAACAGTTTCAACCAGTCAGAATCGAGACGAGGCAGTGCATTGAATCACCTGATTGGACGGCGAACCAGGGAGTTGATTCATTCAGGAAATGCACAGTTACGATCAACGTCTTGCTAGTGCGTTGCATGATGGTCGGTCATTTTGTCCGACTTGCTCTGGAGGCTCGCCTACATGAGACGTTGAACGTCTCATGTAGGCGAGCCTCCAGAGCAAGTCGGACAAAATGACCGACCATCATGCAACGCACTAGCAAGACGTTGATCGTAACTGTGCATTTCCTGNAGCAATAATAATTGGGAGGGGGGGCGCGGCTGTTCTTATGTTCTCTGAGGGGAGGCTCACCTACCCACACTTTGAAAACCCCTGGTCTAGAGAATGCACCAGACAGCATCTAAGACCTGCAAAAATCTAAATGTTCTAGGGGGAGGCCCCCTAAACCCTTCGTGCGTCATTTCGTCCGCGTACATTTTTCAGGGCAATCTCTATTGGGCTCAGGGTCATCTGTAAATTAGCTTAGATGGCCCACAGGGCCATCTCCCAAAATCCTTAATGTCATGCACTGCCACTGAGACAAATGTAACATTTGTGATATTGGGCTATATAAATAAACATTGATTGATTGACAGACAGACAGACAGACAGACAGAGAGACAGACAGACAGAGACAGACAGACAGACAGACAGACAGAGAGACAGACAGACAGAGACAGACAGACAGACAGACAGACAGCAGAGAGACAGACAGACAGACAGACAGATGCCATTTCTACACTGTAGCTTTGTGCATATGATAAAACCTTTGAATCTTGAATCTCACATACTTTGGAGATGGAGTAAAGCAGATATGATGGATTCATATTAAAGTGTGTATTAAAGGAGACTCACACGTTGTCCCCCCTCACGATGTAGAGGCCCAGCACCACCTGCTCCACGCCCTGATTCGAGCTGAACACTCGCTCGTGGCTCTCGTCCAGAATCAGGTTGATGGTCTGATCGAAGCCCTTCAGAGTGCCCTGAACACACACATAAGCACACACACACACATACATTAACACACAAAATAACACATAAGCACACACACATTAACACATCAATCAATCAACAACTTTATGAATGGGCATAACACAGGCAGGAACAGGTGTAAGCACACACCAACATTAACAGACAGAGAACATTAAGCAATGTATGTGATCATAATGAAATATGTGGAAATGGTCCGAAAAAGGAGGAACGGTGTACTGAAACATTTTAAAATTAAAATTAAAAATGATGTGAAAATGATTAAATAATTATTTACAATGAATGCAAAAGAAATCAGAAAATTATCTGATAAAAGCTACTTTTCCCCCCAAAAGATATCAGACACAAAAAAAAATATGTACAATTAATTTTTACAATTGCAAAAATATTTTTTAACTTTTCCCTAAAACATTTTGAGATTGTCCGAAGCATTTATTAAAATGTTCCAAGAAATGTTTAAGAAGATATCTAAAATGTGTGGAAAGCAATCTGTGATCATTGTCTGAAAATGTCTATACAGGGTTCATACACTTTTTCACCAATGATTTTCAATGACTTACGTTTCATTACGATACAGAATTTATTATCATTATAGTATTACTATTTCGGCGATTAGCTCAAATATAAATTATATTTGATGCAACTTTAGTTACATTTCCATGACTTTTCCAAAAAAATACCAGGGCCTGGAATTAAAATTTTGAATTTCCATGACTTTTCCAGGTTTTTAATGACCGTATGAACCCTGACTGACAGAGAACATTATACTGCACATTAAATATATTTACTTAACTACGGTATTGAATGCAGGACTTGTACTTGTTGTGGAGTTGTATCACTGTGTGGTTTAAGTACTCTTACTGCAGTGATGTACCTGATTTCTACCTGAACATCAGGTGTGTTGTTTGTGTGTTTGAACTCACCACGATCATCCTGCCGTCTGACGTCACGATGGCCACAGTTCCTGATCTCAGAGTTAAAGAAACATTTTCTTCACAAAATACAGGATTTTTTCTTATTTTGAAATCAATGTAAAGAGCAATCGATTAACCAAATGACTGTAGTGTTTGTGCTAAGGCTTTACGGTGCTGTTTATTTATATATCTGCTCTAGTTGCCCATGTATATGTACACAGATACAGGGCTAACATTGTGTAAAATGTCATTTCTAAATGAATATAACCATTTATTGCAGGAAGACCCGAAAAAACATACAAATGTGAACTTATTGTTTTACAAACTCAGGTAAAACACTTAAACTAACATTATTAAATTAAAGAAAATGAACCCTAATACATGACTAACTTTACACAGCATCTCTTCTCTGATAAACAGAGACACTACGTCACTTTCTCTACCTGAATGTACTTCTGTTTTAAATGATAAATAACTTTTTTCTTCGTCTCTAAACTTTGCTGAAACAACGTAAATAAAGGAGCTCTGATTCTGGTTCATAGACAAGAGAACTCCTAGCATCGATGCTAAGCTAACTAGCATGCTCTCATTCATTCAGACGGCAGCATGTTAGCACCAGGATACGGTTGATGTAGCTCTCCAGGGCCGTGGACATGTTCCTGCTCTCCGGGTTATTTATCCAGCAGCAGAGAGGTGGTCGGTTTGTATTTACACCGGTTAACGGTGAAACGTAGCAGGAACGTAACGGAGAAAAACAGAAGCTAACGGGAGCTAATGGAGAACAGACCGAGTTAATCCAGCGCAGAGTCACCGAGCAGAGAGGAGAGCGGAGCGACTAACGTAGAACGTCACTTCCGGTTGACGTTGATAAATGCTTCTACACTTTGAAAAGACCCTAAATAGATATTATATAAATTCAGAATAAAACGGTATATTTTCAAAATTCGGAGAATTGTTTTCTAGAAACAAATATGGATTTTTTTTTAACAAAACTTTGATAAATGTTTTCACACTCTGAAAGGACTTACAGGAAACACATACATACTGTATTGGTAAAGGCAATACATACAGTATGTAAAGAAGAGGATTCGAGCCACATGAGTAACATGTTTTCAGATGTGACCAAAATAAATAAATGGGTTCCGACTTAAAGGTGACATGTCATGGCCATTTCTACTGATCATAATTCCATTGTTGAGGTCTACTAGAATATTTATATTGTGCAATTTTCCAAAATCTCATTAGTTTCTCATACATCATCTCTGTATAGTATGTGTATTCACTAGGCTTGTTTGAGACGAGCTGCGGCTCGCCTCGAAAGTAGACGAGAATAGCCGATCGCAGCCGGGGGAGGTCTCAAAAAGATCGCCTGAAGTCGGACAGCTCGGAGTCGGCCTCTTCTTCTTCTCTCGGTTTTTTGGCGAATTACAAACAACTTTAAGGTGCATACCGCCACCTCCGGAGTCGGCTTGACTCGGTTTGCATTTATAAAGAATGCACAAATGTGTTTAATCGTTAATGTCAGATATGTACTAAGTAAATACATTTGTTCCTGCTCAAGATTAGTTTCAACTTTATTGTTATTGTACATATTACAGGTACTGAGACAACGAAATGCAGTTTAGCTTCTAACCAGGAGTGCAACAAGCAGTAAAGTGAAAAGTAATGTACACAATCTACAGAATAAAAGATAGAATGAAGTGAATGATGAATAAACAGTGAGGGGTATGAATACACTAGATATACACAGCAGCCTGTGAGCAGTATGAACAGTGTGTATGAATATGCTAAGATATATAAAGTATGAAAACGGTAAGCAGTGCAAGTATAGTATAAAATATTTAGATATTAATTTCATGATGATAAACATTGTGGAACAATGATGAAAAATGTGACGGAAGTGGCGACGTAAAACTGACACAAAACAACAAACTTTTGCCGAGACATTGGAGAGTTTCATCAGCATGCAGCACGGGGTAAAAACATAGACTGTATACAAATGGACGTAGGGTCCGTGACGTCACCGACGTCACCCACAGAGGACCGCAGTGACGCGTCATAAAACCCGGAAGTAAGTTAGCATTTTTAGCACTTCCGGTTCCTTCCTCAAAAAGCAATGCATTTTTTCCATAGGGTTTTGGAAAATAGCTCGAAATAAGGTCTGTGGTTGACACAAATTTAAGAGATAAGTCACGTTTTGTTCTACGACATTAAATACATCAGCAGTTACCCCACTGGTGATTTTTGAAGAGTTTACGTGTCTGAAAAACGATGGTTGTTACCGAGTGGCTGAATAGAGAACC
>NW_011370552.1:0-4048 GCF_000735185.1 Notothenia coriiceps
GCACTGAAGAACGATGCTGTTCCTACTTTGTTTGGACCAGCGGGAGATTCGGGTACACAACCTCTAAGTATTAATTGTTGTTTGTGTATTTATGATGTTTTCAACAAACAAGGTATCTACCACGACTGTTTAAATGGGAAAACGTTTTTCGGGCTACTAAGTTGGCATCGCGGAGAAATGCTCTCAGCAGACCCATTCTCACAGCGTTGTAAACCTTTTTCTTACTCAATATCAAGCCACACTTATTGTTTTTACTTCGCCTGTGAGTGTTTGTGTGTGCTCAGGATGAGTTTCGCTTGTTCTCGCTGTATCGCCGACGCGGAAGCCTGTTTGCTGCAGCTGCGAGCAGTAACAAGCCTCTCAACGTCCCGACCAATCAGAGCACACTGGGCTCACAGGGAGGGAGGGGCAGGAGCTCCAACAAGCCGTTTAGGACAGAGAGTGAATACAGGTGAATACACATACTTTACAGAGATGCTGTATGAGAAACCAATGTGAGTTCGGAAAATTGCACAGTATAAATCTATTTTAGTACCTCAACAATGGAATTATGATCAGTAGAAATGGCCATGACATGGTTTAATTTAAGGTGCTCTTTTTTTAATGGCCAAGGTACAAGGAAACATATCTTATCAAACACTCACAAAGTAGTGTAATTTATTCAGTTGCAGGCTCACTACTTTCCACCAAAAAGTATTGGTACTTTATGGCAAGGCCACAATTTTCTTTTTTTAAATAACGTGAATGTTGTAGCCTAAGAGGTCATACTGTCCTTAGTGCTTTTTTATTGCAGTAATTTAGAGTTACGCTGACAATTGAACGACATCATGAGTGTTGAGTGAGGAATATGTTCTTAAATGACTTTCCTGGATTAAAGCAGCAGTTGTAAAAAAAGAGAAAACGGCTGTAAAAAGACTTCATGGATTTACCTTCCAGAGTGCACTTCTCCTTTTATTTTTAATGTGTGGCTGTAAAGCTGCAAGGCCAGAAAAGCTGCTGACTTAAAACAATAAAGAATTACAAATGAATTAAGGGCAATAGCCTTTTGTTTGTGATCAGATCAACCCGTTAAACCCCCTGACTCATCAGGTCCTCTCTGCTTCCTCTCCAAACGTTCTATTTGTGTGCCGCGGCCAGGGAGATGGAGGGATAGATCTCTTAAATGTCATGAAGACTGATGGCGGGTGTGTTAAAGTGTGGTGACATTACTGCCTCTACTCTCCTTCTTCCTAAGTCAGGCTTGTCTGCCTTCCGCACTGACATTTCGCCGGCCGTGTTTACGCGGGACTTGCCGGCCAAAATGCCACTTCAAGATTTATGGCTGTGAACACTGGCTGGTGGAGCGGAGAGAAGGTGTGTGCAACCAGGTAGAGAGAGGCTGAGAACAAATGAATTTGAGCATTCATTGGTTCTCCATCTTCTCACTTTCCTTTTTTTAAAGGAATATCCACTGTCATCTTCACCGTGCTGTGAAATTCTCCTTCCCCTCCAACATCCTTTTCTCTAAAACAAAGGATTATCGTCTCTTCATCTCTTTCATTTACATGCTTAATGTCCAATGAGAGAAATTAAACATTTTGCATGCTTTGATTTTACATTTTAATTTCTATTAATTGCTGTTTAAAAGATAATACTGGAAATATTAAAGGTGTTTCATTGTCAGCAAATCCAAAGGAAAGTCCTGTGAAACCTTTAGCTGAAAATGTTAATCTTCAAAAACAGGTCGCAAATATGTAGTTTATATAGTGTTCATTTTCGACAGTGCATGGAGCATGATGGAGGATTGGCTAAAAGAAAAAACTGCAGTCCCTTCTTTCATAATAAAGGACAATGTCACTCGGTGCTGCAGTGTGACTCATGGATGCAAATGTAGTAGTCTATGGAAAATATTGGAGCTCTTAGGCACAGAAGAAAAATATACATCAGGCTTTGCTGCGATACTCATTATTAGTTTGTTGGTTTTGGTTATGTTACAGTGTTCAACGATGAGCAATAAGAATATCACCAGTCACAGTAGTCTATGGTTAAAACAGAAAGTGGCATATCAAGATTCATATACATGTCCATAAACACCAGTCACAGGGCTATTTGGCTAGCGTTTAGCTGGTTGCTTGCTAGCGTAAATCCAGCCAGAAAAAGTTAACAATTTTAGTTTTGGTTTTTCTGTACTGGGCTGTCGACTCCCTCCTTGCGTTCTTGGGTTGTTTTCATTTCCTTCAATAACAAGTTGAGGTAAATGAGGTAAAAAAGCTTTACTAGCTTTAGCTAGCTGTCAGTTAGAAAATGCAATAGTTAGCTTCACAGGACATGAGCTCGCACAATTTACTTCAAAATCCACCATTGACAACTATCTCATTAAATTATCCAAAATCCTGACTCTTTTGTGAAGGTGTTTATACTTTGACAAAGTAAGTTTAATACAATTTGGTGGTGCAATTAGCTTTCGTATGGACTATCCACCTCACAATCCAACCCAGTCTCACTGCATTTCGTGTTATAGTCACAAAATGTATTTAATCTATTGATTCGTGTTCACCAACACGATTTTCGCAATTTTTTCGTGTCACACAGAACGATTTTAAAAGCAATGCATTTCTATTGGTAGTATTTTTCGTGCCTGCACCACGTCTTTTTTTTTTCCAGTCGGGTCTTGGAAGACCAGAAGCTGTGTAGTTCATAAAAACATTGTATTACTCAATATCTTACCCTAAGCCTAACCCTAACCCTTTTATTTTAAATAGTATAATGCCTGACTTTTTTTGCCCTCCGCGAGGAAAATAAATGCTGCTCAGAGCCTCAGAATACTGAAATCTGTATTTTTTTATCCTTTTTCTTTCTAATTTGTTATTATGTGGTGCAGGTACGAAACAAACTACCAATATAAATACATTGCTTCTAAAATCGTTCTGTGTCAGAATACTGAAATCTGTATGTTTTTTAAACCTTCTAATTTGTTATTATTTACATTTGTTCTGTGTGACATGAAAAAAATGGGGAAATGGTGTTGGTGAACTCGAATCAATAGATTAATTTTGTGACTATAACACGAAATGCATGAGACTGGGTTGCCCTGAAAGCGATTCCTTTGAAATTGATAGATTTGCTACAAAATGTCTCCATTTTAAATATGTGACAAGGGGCCTCATTTATAAAGGGATATACGCTCAAAAAATGGCGTACGCCGGTTTCTACGCAATGTTTGTGATTTATAAAATACTAACTTGACGGGAAAACGTGCGATCCTCCACGCAAACTCTAACCCATGCGTACTGAAGGATTATTTGAATTATTTGAAGTATTAAAGTAACGTGTTATGGCAGGAAAGTTAAATCTGGTATATTCATTTTAATGTCACCTTATATATATTCATGTGTGTTAAATTTGAAGGGACAAAGTATATTTTCCCTCCCCAATATATTGAGGTGAAGTCTTTGTGTTTAGAGAAGGATGGGAGCAGGGGACATCCTAATTTGGGGATAGCTCCAAGACTCTGGAATGTGGAATGCGTTACACATGCTTGGGGCAAATATGTGTGTTTTCATTGCAGTAAAAATATATGTGCTGCATGATTACTGTTCAACTATACCTCTGTTTTTATTCTTTCATGTGCGGGTACTAAATGGCTACAAACATTGTGGAGAAATTAGCTTAAACATGTTTTATTACTCTACACCAAATGGAAGCAGCTTTTATGACAGGGACGAGAGAGCTGGGGGAGGGGACATTCTTCCAAAGATTTTCAGCATGTCAATTATCAGGGAAATCTACTTGTTTTCAATAGACGTGTGTGGTTGGTTACTTTGTATTAATAATAACAGTATGTGTAAAGGAAGCTGGAAATATACAATATGAAACCTTTTATTTGAAGTAAAGATGTGAACAATAGCTCAAGCAAATGGAAGGGCTGTAGGACAAATGAGTGTGTTCTCTATATTAGGCCTGTGTGAAGTTTGACTATTTGAAAAGCATCTCTAATACTGCTTAAGAGCATAGGTAATGTGTTCTTCGTTATTATTGATAGGAAAGTGATTTACCTGTATTACGTATA
>NW_011370553.1:0-2682 GCF_000735185.1 Notothenia coriiceps
CCGTCATTTAATGGTAAGCTATTGAAATTGTGATTCCATAGATGTGTCTCCCATCACCCAAATCCCCTGACTATTTACATTGTTATATTCAAAGAAAATCGGTAATATCTTTAAAAACTACAAGTCCTTTTATATCAGCTGTGCAACGTTATGGTGTAAATAATATAACCTATCTATGAATTAGATCAAATGTAAAAGTCAGCCGAATTAGTGTTGATAGTGCAAGGAGACGTATTGTGTGAAGAGAAATTCAAGATGTTGTTTAATTGTTGATATATTTATGATCCATTCCTCGTCAAGTATTCCGTTTCGGCGGCATTTCTTCCAGTTTTTCGAAAGGTCTTCTCATCAGGGCTCTATAAATAAAGAACTACGGCAGATCTGTAATACAGCTGAACCTTGTATTACAATGCCGTTATGTGATGACTTTCAAAGAGAAAAGCAATAACACCCGGAATTAAGTATTATTTTAAAATGTTTTCCGATCTCATATCATATAAACACCAAATCCCAGGATGCATTGCGGCTAAAACATCCAATCAGCGAGCTTAAACCATAGCTGAGGATATTGAACGCGGCTAAGGAGTACTAACGGAACCAAGCGGGAAAAGTACGGGGAAAAGTACTCCGGTGTGAACGCGCCTCTTGATGAGAAACTGTAAGAAATTATCGGGAAATCCCTCCGGAGTGGAGTCATGACGACTGGATCTGAATTGTTTTTGTATTTGGTGGATTGTGTCCCAGCTGTCGATCAGCAACTATATATCCATAATCCACCAGTTAAAGGAAATACAGCTAATGTGTTTCGTTATGTACAATTGACCACATATTGTGTTCTTAGTTTCCATACTTCCTGTGTTTTACGAGCGACTTATCAAGTAGGCTATTGGCGAACGGCATACAACATGATTCAACATGATAGTATATAAAACCTTGCTCGTATCTATACAACCTATAGAAATGCAAAAGGCGTCAGTTTAAATTAATTATGTCCTTCTGTTTACCGCATCATTTATGAGAATGCATTTCTTAAGAGAACATCATTGAGGGGTGATCAATAACATTTCCGTATTTATTTATTTCTCCAAGTTATGTTTTTGTGTGCACTGAGGAGTCGTTTGTTAAATCATTTAAAGATTGGCTTTAATCAATTTGTGAAAATGAATTCTTCATGATACATTTTATTTATGGTATTATTTCCACATATTTATCTCCATTCTTCCTTCTGCCAACGGTGTCGCAGTTTGTCGTCTCACATTTTTGTGCTTAGTGCGTACGCATGGGTCAGAGTTTGCGTGGAGGACCGCACATTTTCCCATCAAGTTAGGTTTTTATAAATCGCCAACAGTGCGTAGAAACTGGCGTACGCCGTCTTTTGTGCGTATACCGTTTATAAATGAGGCCCCGGAGCTCTTAAGATATTATCTTCCACAATGCATTACAAGGGTCTCTCAGAGGAGCGGGCATGCTTTCTCTATCTGCAAGACAAATTCCAGACATTCTGGTTGGCTTGCCTGATGTTGGGTAGACCGTAAGCAGATTCCTCCAGCCTGGATGCCAACATGGGGCTACACCATGGTGTTTGTGAGGGAGAAAAGGGTCAGTGGCATTGTGTTAAGGCTGTGACGGCATGCTTTGCTCTATGCTCCAACTAATCATTTACAAATCATCACCTGATGCCTATCAGTACAGTGGCTATTCAGTGTCCAGTCACGTGTGCTGTCAGCAGCATGTGCATTCAACCAGAGAAACTCACCTCTTTGCGAGAGGATGTTGCAGTCTGCAACTGGGACCACTGAACAGCTCCACTGTTTTTTGACTTTTGACATGTTTTAAGAAAATGATAATTAACTACTTTTTTTTCCTTATAGGGTTCTGGTATTGTGCATCCATGCTCACTGGGACACCTTTGACACAGCTCAGTTCATCAATATAAAAAGATAACTTGTGCTTTTATTTCAGGTCAAAATGTCTGATGTAAAACATATGTGACCTCTGACCAGGGGTTATGAAAGGTCACAGGCCACAGTGCACTGCTACATGTGACACACATATTGATATTAAAGAGACCCTATTATACTGGGGTTTCTCCTTTCCTGTAGTATTTAATAAAGTGTTTTGTGCATGTAAATGTTCTTTCTAAAATATCTGTGTTCCCTCCAGAGGGAGTTTCTCTCACACACCTCCATTGTAGTCCTTTATTTGTGTAACATAATAACACCAGTTAACCCACCAGAAAAGTACGGGGAAAAGTACACTGGTGTGAAAGCGCCTATAGAGTGGTGAAGTCTCTCCCCTTCCAGTGGACCTCCATGGGATCTTTTTTAGAAAAAAATGATGTATTGAAGTCAATGGAGAGAGAAAGATTATCTTTAGATCCCGTTTGAATTGTGTCACGAATTACACATTTGATGTTTGTCAATTTGAAAGATAGTTTTGCAAGGCAAAAAAAAAAAAGTGTCGTAAAACTGTGAAGTAACACATTTATTTGTGTGAAACGCTAAATGAACTACATCTCTGGTCTCGCAGAACAACACACGTCACCAAGATGGCCGTCACTACTGTCTTGTCAAAAACGATTGACTACCCTCACTATCACCACAATGAAACACGTCCAGAAGAATGTCATGCAAAGCTGCCTGCCTGCCTGCCTGCCTTCCTTCCTTTGATTCTCTCTGAACT
>NW_011370554.1:0-3503 GCF_000735185.1 Notothenia coriiceps
CGCCCCAAGGTCTTCACATCACAAAACACCATATTCCAACGTGCATTGCGGCTAAAACATCCAATCACCGAGCTTCAACGATAGCTGAGTATTATGGGTAGTACGATGTTCGATCAAAACCTCTGAAAAAAGAAATGTGTCTCCCCGAATCGAAAGGGAAAAATCTATGGGAAAAACACAAAAGCAGTGTACACAATTTAAACAAATTGACGTGAGGGTTGACATACACGTTCTCCTGGCGAGACCTCAAATAATCTTCGTAATATCTATCAAACTATAGATCCTACACATCCACTGGACGAGGATTCTAAAAGTACAATATACACTTCTAGCTAGAAATCCAATCAAAAAGCATTTTAATGGCCAAACTATTGTAAAATTTAGGATTTTACAGAGAGGGTTATTTTTTAATATACGACCCTCCGGAGCGTTTGCAATTGCCGCAAATTGTTGTTTCTTACACGAGCACTAGAGGTGCTAAACTTTCAAACGTGACTATACAGTAGGTCGTAATAAGCTGCTGAACAATCGACCTATTTGGTCGTGTGAGTTGGAGGACTTGTTGCAGCTGTGGTGGAGAGCACTAGAGTGCTCAAGTGAGTGACCTGTTTGCTCTGTGTGTGGTTTGATGTGATTATACTTGGTGAGTATGGTAGCACCGTATGTACACTTCATACAGTCTGCCACCCATTTACTGCCTCCACCCAATTCAATTTATATTATATTTCATACAATTTTTGTAATAAAGATCATTTAAAATGAATACTTGTGGTTTATGTTTGCTCATTAACTATTTTCCTTTCAATGACCATTGCTCCTCTTTTTAACTTTTGATTTAAATCGAATAAAAACACATATTACCCTAAGTTAATAACAAAAAAACATATTTTTTAGGTAAAACAAGTGGCCAGTGACCCTTTTACACTGTGCTTGGACCCCCCTGTGGCCCCCCTCCAAAATAATATATCTATGACAATTGCAATTTGTGATAGTATTGGAGCAATACTGTGCTTTAACCTGGGCCTAAGATAAGAGGAATGTTTTTTTTTTAATAATGTATTTAATTACATTATTGAAAAAACGTTTCTGTTACTGAAACATTTATGTATTTATTACCCCAAACTGTATTTAGGTTAATGGTAAAGTAAAAGTAAACTAAAATGGTGTCAAGTCATTGACATACTCTGTTAATAAAACAAAAACCAGTAATGGTATTTTATAGCTTCATACTGAATTGAAACGTTTAAATCTTGAACACTGTCTTTGTCTCCCTTGTCCAGCTTTAAATGTGCCCCTTCTCATTGGCCCGGCACAGCCCCCCACACCCCCCTCCCCCCAGTAAAATTGTTCTTGCACCTCCATTCTGGCTCCCACTGGTTTAATACAGTTTACCATGGCTTCAGCTTTCCTAGATCTCAGCTGCAGTGTAAAGATGTCAGCCTGTTGCACAGCAGAGCAGGCTCTCAGTCAAACAATGTTAGTGAGTGGTGCTGCTTGTCGTGACAGTACACGCAGCCCTTCTGCCTGCAGGCTCACTGATCTGAAATCAGTCTCCTTCTTTGTCCTGATACGCCTCTCAAACAAATTGGTTCCCTCTGTGCACATGCATCCGGCCACAGGACACAAATAACTAGATGCAGCTCCCTGTAATGACATGTAGTGGACAAAACAGGCTAGAATTATGGAGGGAGGAATAAAATCACTATTTTCATCTCGCCTGCTGGGGCTGTCGCGCTCTTGAAAAGCTTCTGTTGTGAATTGCAGCTATGCCCGGGGGGGGGGGGGAGGGAAAAGTGCAAAAGAACATACACATTAGGCCTATGATGCTCTGCAGACACTCGCAGGGGGTCACCTTTCAAAGACTACAATTTGGAGTGTTTTCAAACTCAAGACCCTGAACTTTTTCATAACGTTAATATTAGGTGACTCAAGGTCGGTAAATAAAGGGGAATGTGTAGTGAGCCACTAGTGGAAAAACCATCTGTACTCCCTTTGATTTGTTGGTATATGTCTAGTACCGTACACACAATGACAGATACGTTTTGATCGCCAACCCTCACCCTATAACCCTGCACATTTAGTTTGCGATAAAATACCGGTAGAAGATCTATAACATCTTCTTGCAAACATGTATTATTATTTTTCTATTAATTAAATTATGGTTTCAGTTATTTATAGGTTTTAATATTTGTTTTGTTTGTATTCATATTGTCTTATTTTATTTTACCGAGAGGGATCATTATTTATTGTATTGTCTTTTTATTATCACACCTTGTGCCCATTGCACTTTATATTATGTTGTTATGCTGCATTTGTGCAAAAAGTGAATTTCCTGTTCTCTTTTTTCATTTGTGATGTGTCGCCATGTTGTTAAAGCAGTTTGGCCTGTACCGTTTATGAAAAGTGTAAATAAAGATTTATTAATATGATTTAATATTAAAGGACACATGTTTTATCTATTTATATAGTGCGCTCCTTTATTTCCGAGACATTTCCGATCCAGTTTGTTATCAAGTGAGCTCCAATTTGTCCACATCCTGCACCTGCTTTCCAAAAATGTTAATGAGAACAACACTAGTCCTTCTTCTGCTGAAGTCTATGACCTTCTCCTTGTTCAGGGTCACG
The DNA here is from genome assembly GCF_000735185.1 of Notothenia coriiceps. NCBI lineage: Eukaryota > Metazoa > Chordata > Actinopteri > Perciformes > Nototheniidae > Notothenia > Notothenia coriiceps. The sequence goes on from NW_011370554.1 coordinate 2,626, forward strand.
TTCAGGGGTAGCTGTCCATCTGGCCCCTGTAATCCGACTCCTGTCCATCTGAGTAAAGAAATCCTCTATTTGTGCCGCAGCTTTTTCAAAAGTGATTTAAAAGATTTTTTAGAAAATGAATATAGACAAATATGCATAACATTTCAGGCAATGGCATCCCCTATATCTACCCCTGTCAACTGTATTTCTGATAAAGGCACTCTCTCGCCCTCCACAACATTTCAATAAATAAGTAGCAGCATTTCAAAGCTAAGTGAACATAAAGGAGATGGTATATACAGTTGCAAGAAAAAGTATGTGAACCCTTTGGAACTACCTGGATTTCTGCATAAATTGGTCATAAAATGTGTTCTGATCTTCATCTAAGTCACAACAATAGAAAAACACAGTCTGCTTAAGCTAAAACCACACAAACAATTATATGTTTTTATGTTTTTATTGAACACACCATGTAAACATTCACAGTGCAGGGTGGAAAAAGTATGTGAACCCTTGGATTTAATAACTGGTTGACCCTCCTTTGGCAGCAATAACCTCAACCAAACGTTTCCTATAGTTGCATATCAGACCTGCACAATGGTCAGGAGGAATTTTGGACCATTCCTCTTTACAAAACTGTTTCAGTTCAGCAATATTCTTGGGATGTCTGGAGTGAATCGCTCTCTTGAGGTCATGCCACAGCATCTCAATTGGGTTGAGGTCAGGACTCTGACTGGGCCACTCCAGAAGGCGTATTTTCTTCTGTTGAAGCCATTCTGTTGTTGATTTACTTCTGTGCTTTGGGTCGTTGTCCTGTTGCATCACCCATCTTCTGTTGAGCTTTGTGAGATTGGTGGACAGATGGCCTTAAGTTCTCCAGCAAAATGTCTTGATAAACT
>NW_011370555.1:2500-3581 GCF_000735185.1 Notothenia coriiceps
CAACTCTCCACCAATCAGGAGGAGACAGCCACGGCCATTGTCGTTCGAAAGCGCTGGAGACGCTGTAGTTCATATGCCAGGCCTGTAGGTGGCGCTGTAGTCTGCCACAAAAGCAGCGAAGAAGACTTCTCAGAATCAGCCCTTGCAAAAACAGGGCTGCAAATAGAGCGAAATGAGGCATGGCTAAAATGCATGATCTGTTTGGTATTTTGAGAAAAAAAACTTCACAGACATGTTTTATATAGGTATGGCCCTACAATATATTATTCAAATATAGCATGATAGGTCCACTTTAAGTTAAAGCTCCGTAAAGCAGGGTAGAGCTGCAGATTCAGATGATAATTCTCTGTCGGCTCATAGCTGCGGGTGATCTCTTTACATGTACACATCATTGTCACATTTTATTTGATTCATTTGTTTTATAAAACCAAAATCAAACTTTTATGTTCTTCACTGCATTTGTCTGAATGTCATTTACTCACTATTATCTACCTTGTGTGCATACATTAGTTCAATAATCTTCTCAACCCTTTTTAACTTCTCATAATTTCTTTTTATATTCTTTACATAATCATTTTAAAGGAAATGCTTTATTGCTATGAATTCACTGATACCGGACAAAACAACCTAAAGAAGTGAAAAAAATTGTTGACAGTAACAGGATTTGTTTTCCTGAATGGTTTTGTCGATCAGTCATAATCTTATTGGCAGCTCTGTCCGTTCTAACTAACCAAACTGTGTTTCTGCTATGAACACTGACCTCAATCTCATCAGAACCAGCAATAACCTCATTACTGAAAAGCTGATTGTATTGATTAGCAACGAGGCTGGTCCACCGGAAATCGTATTCAATGATGCTGTCTCACTTTGGGTCAAATCTGTGACCACTCTGTTCAAGTATGCCAAGAAAAACATTATGATACATGAATGACAGAGATTATAGCTGTTAGCCTCATAGCTCAATTATCAATCTGAGAGATGAGTTGTATTTACGGGCCGCTGCTTCTGATTGGATTCACTGGTTGTCCCAAGCCTCAATATCAGAGCTTATGTGCAGCTATGTGCTAATTAAAGACCTCAG
>NW_011370556.1:0-4114 GCF_000735185.1 Notothenia coriiceps
TTTGAGTTCAACATGTAAGAAGTAGAAAGTACAGGTATTTGTGTTCAACATGTAAGAAGTAGAAAGTACAGGTATTTGAGTTCAACATGTAAGAAGTAGAAAGTACAGGTATTTGAGTTCAACATGTGAGAAGTAGAAAGTACAGGTATTTGAGTTCAACATGTAAGAAGTAGAAAGTACAGGTATTTGTGTTCAACATGTGAGAAGTAGAAAGTACAGGTGTTTGTGTTCAACTTGTAAGAAGTAGAAAGTACAGGTATTTGAGTTCAACATGTAAGAAGTAGAAAGTACAGGTATTTGAGTTCAACATGTGAGAAGTAGAAAGTACAGGTGTTTGTGTTCAACATGTAAGAAGTCAAAGTAAAAAGTCGTCAGAAAAATAAGTAGTGGAGTAAAGAAAACAGAAACATGTACTTAAGTACAGTAACCAAGTATTTGTACTTCCCATCTCTGCATTTTTGTACAATCTGTCCGTTTAGTTTGAACAGAAGGTACGTATGGGGAGTCTGTAACATTTGCTTACAACTAAGTGTACTCAAGAAACTAAGATTGTAACTTCTTGATACGCAATTAGTTTTTGAGAGATCCTGATTTCAGTCCCTAGTGATAAAGGGTATGAATCTGCTGTTGCCTCTCAGTGTCCGTGCAGATGCTGCATTGCAGATAAATATTTAGGTTGTGATGAAATCTAATAAACACGGTGCCAGTCTTCATCTGAAGGTAAACAGATTGAAAGGAAAGGAGTGGACAGAGCCGAGGGAACCTTTATTTCAGTTCATTCAGAAATAAAGGATGGTTGATATTACAGCCTAGGGATGTGTGTCTATGGAGCTTTTCTCTGGCATATCAGCACTTCAATTTGACATCAATGTCTTATATATTACACTTCGGTTGTATGAAAACTAGCGTGCCTGCTTCGCTTTCTCATATCTTTGAGTTTTAGATTGTTTGTTCGATACAACACGGTGAATATCACCACCTTGTGTTATAGATACTGATGACAGAGACTGATTTCAAGCTCATTTAGGCATTCAAATGCAGTCCAATTTGTATGAACATGGCATGCTTATTAGAAAATAACCATATATCTTTGTCCCTTTTAAAAAAAATATATATATTTCAATGTATTAAGGACTGAGTACCAAAGAGAAGATCAAAGGTTACAACTCGCAGTTCTATGAGAATGTGCTATATGCTAATTTCCACATGCTAACATGCTAACATGCTAAAGGACAAAATGCAAAGTAATGTTTTAACCATAAACCAAAGAATTAGGCAAATGTGTTGATGAGCACTGCTGGCCTAAATCAACAATAATAAGATTAAAGTTTTCAGGATTGATGTACTCTTTAAATATCTGTTAAACATTTCAAGTTAATCCATCAACCCTTTTTATTTCACTCTGGACCAACAGAAGGAAATAAAGCTACTCGGAGCACCATTAATCTTTCCTGGTGCTTTCTGGAGTTTTCTATTTCAAGATCAACGGCTACGTTTGTTTTGAGTTGAGTAAAATCTTACTGGTGGCTTCTCCTTCAGATGGCTCAATCATTGTGTTCAGACCTCAGAGGTTTGTTTACTCCTGCAGTCCAAAGGCATTTTGAGCCCTCATGCTATCGGCTCTGAAGTGGAGTCTCAGAGAAGAAGTGTTTCATCTTCGAGCCGCATTTCATTTGATCCTCTAATGACCTTTTTTTTTAACTGGGGTCGCTTCATAAAATGAAAGTCTCCTTTTGAAGTGAGCCACAGTCATACAACTCTGACTTGAAAAGAAAAACAGCCAAGTGTGAAATACAGAAAAGGCACCGTGAGCCAGACCAGCAACGGGCGACGGTCACTTTATGTCGAGGCCATGCAATCAGAGGTTTTGCGATGACACCATCAATGCTTAATTATGTGCATTGCTGTGGTTTTATTAGCTGGCACACAGCAGTGACCTGGAGAGGGAATGACATTCAACACTAAATTGGTTTGAGCCATTATTGAAAGGACATTTGAAGAACATCGTGCACACGTTCGCCTGCTGAGCTCCGCACGAACTCGTGGAGATTAAAAGTCTTTACGGGAGGCTGATTGCAGCAATATCACCGTGACACCAACTCAATGCATGTAGGCGACAAACTCTGCATAAAGATCCTTAAATAAATGTGTGGACACGCAGCGTGGTGCATCTCAATTACAGCCGTGCAGATGCTGCATTGCAGATAAACATCCTGGTTGTGAGGAAATCTAATAAACACGGTGCCAGTCTTCATCTGAACGAGGTAAATAGATTATACATCAGAATTAAATGGATTAATGTAAGGTTGGTATTGACGGATCGAATCAAAGAAGTGGACAGAGCCCAGTGAAAAGTATTCAGAAATAAATGATGGGTGATATTACAGCCTAGGGATGTGTGTTTATGGGGTTTTTATCTGACATATAAGCAATGCGATTTGAAATCTTATCAACATTTTACATCTCTGACTGCGGTTGTATGAAAACTAGCGCCCCCGCTTTCTAATATCTTTGAGTTTGACAAATGTTCGATACAAATTGGTGAATATCATCACCTTAGATCCTGATGACAGACTGATTTCAAGCTAATTTAGCCATTCAAATCCAGTCCAATTTGTATTAAAATGTCATACTTATTAGATTAGAAGTTTATATATCTTTGTCTTTTTAAAGACTGAGTACCAAAGAGAAGCTCAAAGGTTACAACTCGCGGTTCTATGAGGGCGCGCTAAATGCTAATTTCCACATGCTAACATCAAGGACTCAAAGCAAACATGCTGATGTTAGCGGTGTTAGCTAAACAAAGAGCTGCATTGCAGATAAACATTTACTCGAGTAGAAGTAGAGATACTGGTGTTTAAAAATACTCTGGTGAAAGTAGAAGTACTGACTAAACTTCTTTACTCAAGTCAAAGTAAAGAGGCTTTGAAATGTACTTCAGTAAAAAGTACCCATAACTAGCAGCTGTTTTAAAGAGTACCTGACCTCCCTTTATATTAATAGAACAATAATGTCATTGTTAGCTAATGAATGTTTCCATGCTGAACAACGGCAACATGACAACGTTTTCATTGGTCCCTCTTCTTTAGAGAAGACCAGGAAATGATGGATACACGGATCGTGTTCAAATCAATAGGCACGCAATGACTCTAAATAATAATGATCACGCCACCAAACACACATTCAGACTAAAGGAACCAGCCTGTTTGGAAAATGAGAGAAGTAGAAAGTACAGGTATTTGAGTTCAACATGTAAGAAGTAGAAAGTACAGGTATTTGAGTTCAACATGTAAGAAGTAGAAAGTACAGGTATTTGTGTTCAACATGTAAGAAGTAGAAAGTACAGGTATTTGAGTTCAACATGTGAGAAGTAGAAATTACTTCTTACATGTTGAACTCAAATACCTGTACTTTCTACTTCTTACATGTTGAACTCAAATACCTGTACTTTCTACTTCTTACATGTTGAACTCAAATACCTGTACTTTCTACTTCTTACATGNNCAACATGTAAGAAGTAGAAAGTACAGGTATTTGTGTTCAACATGTAAGAAGTAGAAAGTACAGGTATTTGGGTTCAACATGTAAGAAGTAGAAAGTACAGGTATTTGAGTTCAACATGTAAGAAGTAGAAAGTACAGGTATTTGAGTTCAACATGTGAGAAGTAGAAAGTACAGGTATTTGTGTTCAACATGTAAGAAGTAGAAAGTACAGGTATTTGAGTTCAACATGTAAGAAGTAAAAAGTACAGGTATTTGAGTTCAACATGTGAGAAGTAGAAAGTACAGGTATTTGTGTTCAACATGTAAGAAGTAGAAAGTACAGGTATTTGAGTTCAACATGTAAGAAGTAGAAAGTACAGGTATTTGAGTTCAACATGTGAGAAGTAGAAAGTACAGGTATTTGTGTTCAACATGTAAGAAGTAGAAAGTACAGGTATTTGAGTTCAACATGTGAGAAGTAGAAAGTACAGGTATTTGAGTTCAACATGTAAGAAGTAGAAAGTACAGGTATTTGAGTTCAACATGTGAGAAGTAGAAAGTACAGGTGTTTGTGTTCAACATGTAAGAAGTCAAAGTAAAAAGTCTTCAGAAAAATAAGAAGCGGAGTAAA
>NW_011370556.1:6547-7065 GCF_000735185.1 Notothenia coriiceps
AAAAGTACTCACATCCTTTACTCAAGTAGAAGTACAGATACTGGTGTTTAAAAATACTCTGGTGAAAGTAGAAGTACTGACTAAACTTCTTTACTCAAGTAAAAGTAAAGAGGCTTTGAAATGTACTTCAGTAAAAAGTACCCACAACTAGTAGCTGTTTTAAAGAGTACCTGACCTCCCTTTATATTAATAGAACAATAATGTCATTGTTAGCTAATGAATGTTTCCATGCTGAACAACGGCAACATGACAACGTTTTCATTGGTCCCTCTTCTTTAGAGAAGACCAGGAAATGATGGATACACGGATCGTGTTCAAATCAATAGGCACGCAATGACTCTAAATAATAATGATCACGCCACCAAACACACATTAAGAAGTAGAAAGTACAGGTATTTGAGTTCAACATGTGAGAAGTAGAAAGTACAGGTATTTGAGTTCAACATGTAAGAAGTAGAAAGTACAGGTTAGTTGAGTTCAACAAGTAAGAAGTAGAAAGTACTGATACAAGAATACTT
>NW_011370557.1:0-3755 GCF_000735185.1 Notothenia coriiceps
TGCAGTTTTCAGGGCCTGTGGAAAAATACCTGAGTGAAGAGATTTGTTTACTATATGAAGTAGATCTGAGGCCATGCAACGAAAAACCTCTTTGAAAAATCCTGTTGGAATAATATCAAGGCAGCAGGAGGAGGATTTCAGAAGTTGAATAATGTCCTCTAGGTTTTTATCATTAATCTGATGGAATTGTGTGATGGTGTTTGAATTGATTTTAAGTGGACACATTTGCTGTACCTGATGCAGAGGCACTGACTGCTTGTCTGATTTTCTGAATGTTGTCAGTGAAGAAGGAGGCAAAGTCATTGCAGGCCCTGGTGGATAGAAATTCAGAGGCTACTGACACTGGGGGTTTGTTAGTCTGTCGACGGTAGCAAACAAGGCAAGTGTGTTGTTTTTGTTTTTGGTAATGATGTCAGAGAAGAAAGACTGTGCAATTTTCATTTCCAAATTATAAAGGCCAAGTCTCTCTTTATAGATTTCAAAGTGAACCTGGAGATTTGTTTTTCGCCACCTACGTTCAGCTTTTCGACACTCTTTTTTGCTGTTTTCACGGTCATGGCCTTTCTCCATGGAGATATTTTCTTGCCAGACACTTCCTTTACCTTGGTTGGAGGCATCTATAACATTTTTTATTTTTAAATTAAAATGAGATATTAGCAGGGGCAAGTGTGGAAGAAAGATTACGAGTAAACATTTCCCTAGTATTTTCAGTTAAATATCGCTTTGTGTTTACATCTTTTTGAAAACATTTGTGAACAGAAATAGAGCTCTCAAAGAAAACACAGGAATGGTCAGAGTGCAACATCAGTCACCACAACCTTAGAGATATTCAGACCCTTTGAGATAATTAAGTCCAGAGTGTGCCCCTTATTGTGCGTGGGCTCCGTCACATGCTGAGTCAGTCCATAGTTATCAAGAACACAAGAGGTGTTGATTCGACAGCTGCACTGTTATTTTGTTCAATCCAAGTTTCCGTTAAAAACATAAAGTCGAGATTGTGCTCAGTGATAAAGTCATTGATTAAAAACGTTTTTCCTGCCAAAGATCTGACATTTAATAAAGCTAGTTTAAGTTTGTTAAATACACTATCAGTAATATTTTTTTTGACAAGCTGTGGCTGACATGGAATCACTGCTAAATTTGATAAACTCACACAAACGTTTGAGCGCTTCCTGTTTCTAAGCTGATTCACCGCACTTAATCTATTACCTATCAACACAGATATAGGCAAAGCTACAGGCAGGCAGGGCCCTGGCATGTCCTGGAAAGAGTTGAGAGTGCCATACGCCCTTGAGCCTGGACCCAGCACATATCAGTTAGAGTTTGCTGCATTTTGTGAACACACATTCTTATCAGGCTTCGGAGACCGCAGATGCTGTCTTGAAGGGGGGGGGGAGGCGGTTGACGTAGGCACGGTGATGAAGACGGGGGAGATGGTGCGCGTCTCTGCTTCGGTGATTTTGGTGGGCGGGGGTAAAGGAACTTTTTGTTAGATGTAAAAAATGAGTTTTCTGCATTTTCTTTGTTGTCTGCTGGCTGTTTAAATGCTGTTTGCTACATGCAGGTGTGGCTGGATGAAGATGTTGAGCTCTATGATTTCGCAAAAGTCCGACCACTCATCAAAAAGAAGCAAGTGAAGGTAAGATCCTAATATCTCTTTCTGTCCATAACTGTGACCCAAACTTAGAGTAACTTATAGTAAGTCACAAACATTACCATTATTTAAATCAGTTTGGTCCAATGAGAGTCTGCATCACGACACAAAGAGAGATAAACCAAATAGAACTAGACAATCGAGGCTAATTTATTACTATATTCTATGATCAGGCCGAGTAGAGAGGAAGCTTGGCATCATCTCCTTAAAAACGGAATGTGCTGTAATTGGATAACAGGAAAGAGCAGCAGAGCAAAGTTGATTCTGATTGGTTGCTGTGTGTCTCCCTGCAGGTACCAGCTGGTCTGGCAGGATACAAGCCAGGAGCATTCAGCAAGTTCCTGTCCCTGTACCTGCACGGGGCTGTGTAGGACCAGGCAGGCCTGTAGGTGTGTGTGTGTGTTTGTATGGACACACTCTTAGCAGTGAGTCATATGTCAAGTGTGTGTGTTTGTTTGTGTTGCCACAAAAATCCTCCTTTCTCTTTCAAACATTCAATAATCTGGTTCACAACATTGTCTTTTTTTCACACTGACTCCATCCCTCTGTGAGAGCTCAATCAATAAAACACTCTGAATATGTACTTCAGTGAGTTTTTATTCCTGCTCCCCTCTGTCAGACATGTTCCTGTCCCTTGGACAGGGAAGTGATGTTACAAGATATAGATAAATGATGGCAAATTGTGTGAAAAGTAATACAATTAAGAATTAATATCACCCAGGTCATAACAAATATTTAGTGATGTAATGTTATACTGGGGTATATCCAGTCTCTGATTGTGTTACGTTATTATGAGAGTGCTCTCATACTTGTTTGATTCTGAAATTGTATATACACATTTATATATTTATATAAATGTGTGTGTATATGTCCGCATCTGTAGCCTGTTATTGTCTCATGATACCGCCCTGTCAATTAATTAAAAGTAAATATATAAGTCGTCCTCATGAACACATCTGTCCATCAGACAGAGGGCTGCTGTGCCTCCTGTCATCATTAATGGACGTCTCTTTAAAATGACCGCTCAGAGGAGAGGAGTTCTCATTTCTCTAAGCGCCTGCTGCTTCCCCTCCTCTCTCCTCGGTTCCCCTCCTCAGTCCTCCGCTCGCATATCCTGTGGGCGGCACTAAGTCTCGAGGATAGGAGTCGAGGATAGGAGTCGAGGAGGGGAAATTAGAGTATTGAGAAACCTCTATCGACTATGGTAATGAAACGGAAGTAACAAAGAACAATGCTGCAGTGATACAGTAGGTGGCGATAATTCTCGTCTACTCTGTTTGGAAGTCGCCATTAAAGAAGAAGAATGAAACAGAAGGTCCAATTCAGCATGGATTTACAGAGAAATAGCACCGACAGCCGTAGGCTGGACCCTGAACCGAGCAGTCTACAAACTGAGACGGTCTGGTCTATGGAGATGTTCTTGTTTAGATCACCTGGCGCAGCTCGTGAGGTGTCCTAGCAACCCGCTAGCAACATGCACAGCTGCAATGGTAAATGGTAAATGGACTGTACTTATATAGCACTTTATCCAGTCTTTAAGACCCCTCAAAGCGCTTCACATACTACATGTCATTCACCCATTCACACCCATTCATACAGAGCAGTGTACCTTACTCTATAGGACCTAACATTCACACACATTCACACACCGTTGGCCATGCCATCGGGAGCAAATCAGGGTTAAGTATCTTGCCCAAGGATACATCGACATGTTGACTGCATGGGCTGGGATCGAACCCACAACCTTCTGGTTGAAAGACGACCGCACTCCCTCACAGCCACAGTCGCCCTTTGTGTGTTTTCTCTCGCTTTCCTTTTCATACTGCCGGTCACTTTCCCTCTAATTTACCTGTGGTTATTGTTTCTCTGTTTTTCTCCCGGCCGTTTTAAAAATATTTCAGGCTCGTAAAAGTTGAAACACCGCTCTATGCCGCTACAGAATGTAGTGGACTCGCGGGAGCGAGTAGAGGACGCGCGAGAGCGCGCAGCTGGCGGTCCGCTCCGGGGCTCAGTCAGCATTTCATCCAACTTTGCATTAACGAAACAATTTCACAACAGACCCTAACAAACTCACAAACACACAAAACAAATGGTTAAAATG
>NW_011370558.1:0-2414 GCF_000735185.1 Notothenia coriiceps
CTCTTTGAGCTTCCCACACTGAGCCAGACTCAAGGGTTTCTGAGGAAGAGATGTAATGATCCAGCTGCGACTAGACTCAACTTTACGGGGCAACTTTACGCACTGTCAGGGAGTTGGAGGTTGCAACATGAAAGAGTCGTTACAGTGACCCTGAAGACAGGAACAAACAAAAACTGTTGGATTTGGAGCCGGTTTGTAAGGATTTAGGCAGCCTCAATACTTCACTCTTTTCTTTAAACCTAATTCTAGGCCATGAAAAGGGTTTTCCAAATGTACTTTCCAAACCTTGGTTCTCTATTCATGTCACGACCAGGTGGCAGCCACATTATTCAGCTCTATCCGTGGGCCGAACAATAACAGATTTAAAATGTGGGAATGCATAAATGAAAACATTTGCTGTGAAATAATTACGCTGTGATCCCAAGCTTTTAGGAATTCAGCTGTGACTGCATTTGCAGATGTACTGGCATGAAGGAATGGACATGTGCACATGTGTCTCCTCAGCACTGGTGGTGGGTTCTGGCACCAACATCATCATTACCATCTCTTTGGACTCGCACACATATGGTGATATTATGAGGTGTTTTGTGTAATATTTTAAACTGTTCGGAAACCATAAGTACCATTACTGAAAAGCATGTAGATTGAATGTAACATTATTAAGCTGTACAGGGATCTTCTGTTGTTTTTTTTCCAGTGTAGGCATGGTGCGTTGACTTCTTCTTTCTGCAAGTTCCCCAGAACTCAGATTTATTACCGGATGCAACTGTTTACTACCTCAGAATCAGTTTTACTGTTTGAGAATGGAAACACAGGCTGCATATTAGTCTGCAGGGTAGAAATGCCGGGACTGTCTTGAGGGAAAATTATTTGACCTACTTTAGAATATTTCTCACTTCTGTAAGCCATGCACAGGGGAAGAGTAGGGGAGAGGATGAGGAGTATTTAGAGTGATAAAAAACACTTTACATAAAAATTAAAGAAGACATAGAGAACATATAACTACAGTAAAACAGTACAAGGTCACGTAAGGAAATGTGAAGCAATTATACGATTCAATTGGTTGAGCATGGTAATCTATTCCACAGAAGTTACTTACAGTATAAAATTCCCACCGCTTATAAATGCTACATATGGAGGTGCTTATCCATGTGGAATTTTAGGTAATAAAGTGTTCTGACCTTTATTGAATGAGGACAAAATCACTGTTTTGTGTATAAGCACAAAATAACAACGCACACACTCACACACATGCAGAGATGAAAAGGGGATCTATTTCCTGTGAAAGAGGCCTCTGGGTTGATGTTGCTCTCTTCCTGAATAAATCTTTCATTTTCATGCAGAGGCATTAGAGATTGCATTAGTGTTGCTTACAGTATACCTGTGTGTGTGTGTGTGTGTGTGTGTGTGTGTGTGTGTGTGTGTGTGTGTGTGTGTGTGTGTGTGCACTACGAATGATGACTGTACGCTATATTGAATATTGTAAAATAAGTTATCTTAAACATTTTTCTATATTTGTATTTCTTAATGTATTCATACCTTGTGTTAAGAGTAGAAGGCAAAAGAGGAATTTCATTGTACAATGAAGCTCGTTTTTAACCGTGCATATATACAAAAATGTATGATCTTGCACCCAATGTAGAAGCAAACAGACTAACACATAAGGCAATATGAACCTCAAGGTGACAGGATACTTTAACCTGCTCTTATTCTCCCAATTTTGGCAAATTTCACACAGCACATTCACAAAATCAACATTAAAGAGATAGGACTACTTCTTTATGAGCGATAAGCAGATGCTTAAGAAGTATGCCTCAGCTAAATGTCTTAATTATGAAGCTGGTTTAGTATGCTACATGCCTTGTGAGCTGTTCTGACCTGTTAACATACACACAATTTGTACTACTTTCCATCCTGTTTGAACTCAAAGTATTTCAAATTGTCTAATTCAGAGACCACGATTAGGTCCATGTGTCTTTTTCACAGTACTGAATGAGATGGAATATAAAAACAGTATACAACAAATGTAATGATACAAGCTAAATGTTTTCATAGCTAAATAATTCGTAACAGAGACTGTGAATTACATTGTTGTCCGGGTTTATAGAGGTGATTTTGATTGAAGCTAAGATGGCGCTGCAGATGGCTGCTTCGGTGTTTTGTCTTGTTTTGTGCGTTAATTCAGTGTTTACATACAGTACACCGAACTCTTTCACTAAGGAAGAGCTCCTAAACATGAGAGAAACAACTTCAGCGGATTACTTTCCCACTTTTCTCTGCTCTTCTGTGGAATTATTGGACATTCTTGTCAATGGTACCCTCACGTGCATTCGAGCACTGAAACGCCACAGGAGAGGGAAACGGGCCGGGACACTTGTGCGCCTCCGGAGCCGCGGAGTTCACACGCCGCTACC
>NW_011370559.1:0-2985 GCF_000735185.1 Notothenia coriiceps
GAGAGAGAGAGAGAGAGAGAGAGAGAGAGAGAGCGCTTTCTCTGCATTTTTGCCATTGTCTTAAGCTGAGGGGCGTAGTGTGTTTGCGTGCGTGCGTGTATGTATGTGTGTTTTTTCTCTGACTCATCAGAGGGGTGTGTGCACCAGTTATTCTAGATCACATCAGGATTTCAGTGGGTGGATTTTCTAAATCAACAGCAGTAATGAGGCTGATGATGAAGAGGATGAAGACGGCTGTAGTGGTAAAGTAACCCCACCCACCTAGTGGCTGGTAGAGGTGGGGTCGGCTGTGGTTACTGTTCCAGAAACTTGGCTTTACAACCGTTCAAACCCCGAGTATGTAACACTCAACAGCGCCTGAAAAAAAGTGGGCGGGTGGAGTTTAGTTTGGAAAGTTTAGTTAAGTTTAGTATACTATAGTTGAGTGTAGTAATAATAATAATAATAATACATTCAATTTGTTAGCGCTTTTACAGGTGCTCAAAGACACTTTACAGATAATAGTGAAGAAAAAAGAAAAGAGAAGAAAGGAACAACAAATAAATATATAGTTAAAGTTAAAGTCAAATAATACAAAAACAATCACACATTAAAAGCCAGATTGAAGAGGTGAGTTTTTGTGAGTTTTTTAAAGGTGGTGAGGTCAGTGCAGTCTCTGATGGGTTGTGGGAGTGAGTTCCAGAGGGAGGGGGCAGCGACGGAGAAGGCTCTGTCCCCCCAGGTCCGGTGATTGGTGCGGGTGGGGATGGATAGGAGGTTGGCTTCTGATGAGCGGAGGCAGCGGGAAGGGGTGTGGTGGTGCAGCAGGTCTGTGAGGTAGAGGGGGGCTGGTTGTTGAGGGCTTTGTGAGTAATGAGGAGGACTTTGAAGTGGATTCTTTGACGGACGGGGAGCCAGTGGAGGTTCTGGAGGATGGGAGTGATGTGGTCTCGGGAGCGGGTGTGGGTGAGGAGGCGGGCAGCAAAGTTCTGGATATGTTGGAGTTTATTGAGGAGGTTGGATGGTATGCCATAGAGGATACTATTGCAGTAATAGAGTCGTGAAGTGATGAATGCATGTATCAGGGTTTCAGCAGCAGAGGAGGAGAGTGATGGCCGGAGTCGGGCAATGTTTTTGAGGTGGAAAAAGGCGGTCCTGGTGATGTGATTTATGTGGTGGTTGAATTTGAGCTGACTGTCGAAAATGACTCCGAGGTAATACAATGGAGTTAGTTTAATATACAAGTTACATTTAGTTTGTTTAGTTCAATTAGTTGAGTATAGTTTAGTTTTGTTGGGTCGAGTTTAGTTGAGTATAGTTTTGGTTCAGTTATGTTTAGTTTAGTTAAATATACTTATTTTTAGTATAGTTTGGTTTGGTTCAGTTTAATTGAGTATATTAAGTATAGTTTAGATTAGTTTATTGCTTTAGTTGTCAGGGACCATGTACAAAAATAACATTAATCTCAAAGAGATAAAATGCTCCAACCAGATTATAGCAGTTCATCTGCATTCCCAAAATACAACACATACAATTCAATGACAACATTACCACATATGATATCACAACATATTTCATACGAGCGCACTAAAACTAATACCCTTCACATAACATGTACATTTCTGTCTTCAAAATGTAAAGACTAAATATTTTAACTAAGTTAGATAAAATAAGAAATACAACATGACGATGAATCTCAAAAGGCTAAACTATGTGTTCATGATCTGGTGTGAAAACCAGGAGAAGTGAGCGTGGTTTTGTTTACTTAAGTTGATTATATTTAAGTCTAGTATAGTTTAGTTAAGTTAAATTGAAGTTATGAGTTAAGTTAGTTAAGTTTAGATATGTTAGTTGATATAGCTTGAAATGTGCAATGTCTTTACCAAAATGACCGGCCTTTTAATTTCAGTTTTGTTCTCCTTAACTCACAGTGCACAACGTTTCACCATTAAACCATAAATACTCGTTACCCAAAGATATCATGAGATTGCATGGCAGTATTTTGGCAACGTGCAGAAAAGCTAAGAATTAGGAGATGTGAGTCAGAAGCTTGAAAAATATAAAAGGAAACAGCTTGAGTTGGTTTGAGTCACGCTCAGATCTGCTGTGACTCACTTTGGGCTTCCTCTGAGAGAACAAAATCCAAGCATGAACACCCTTTCTGTGTGTGTGTGTGTGTGTGTGTGTGTGTGTGTGTGTGTGTGTGTGTGTGTGTGTGTGTGTGTGTGTGTGTGTGTGTGTGTGTGTGTGTGTGTGTGTGTGTTTTAACAGGACATGGAGGTGAGCCCCAAAGAGCTGATGAACATCCTCAACAGAATCATCGGCAAACGTGAGTCTGACTAAGGCCTGACATGTTTTGTTTGGCAATGATACTATATATGGTATTTTAGTTATTCTCACAGTACTTTGTGTTCTTGCTTTCAGTACTTTGTAGTGTTTCTTACTGATGTAGGTTTTTTGAAGGTTATATTACTTATTGTTTGTTTCAGACGGAGGCCTGAAGACTGACGGTTTCAGCATTGAGTCCTGCAGAAGCATGGTTGCTGTAATGGATGTATCCTTTCACAAAACAAGCGCTAACAGGATACATTACCAATGACACTGAGGACTACTGCATGTCAGCAATGTTATTAGTATTACCAGCAGCAGGAGCAGTTAGTGGTACTTAGTGATGGGCAATGACCTTGGCATGTCATCAGTATCGGCAGATAAAGGATATACCGTTTTAATCAGACTAGCTAAGCAATTTTTGGAAAAAATCTAATGTTGTCAATTCACACAACCACAAACACAATAGTATATATAATGAGTGGTGCTAGTAGAAGTTCAGAATAAATTGTGGAAGTAGAAGCAGCCGTAGCATTATTTTTTAGTCCTAGAAATTGTAGTGGGCGCTGTGGCTCTAGAGGCAGACGGTTGTAAATGTTTGTACTCCAATCAGAAGGATCCCCAACCCCTGCAGTCATCATGGCGATGTTTCCTTAGGCAAAATGCTTTCCCAAAAGC
>NW_011370560.1:0-2672 GCF_000735185.1 Notothenia coriiceps
GTGTGTGTGTGTGTGTGTGTGGCTCCACTTGGTTCCCAGAAAAAGAAAATTCTCCAACGAAGCGTTCTGGGGCAGCATAGACAGGTATTTTCTGTGTTAGAGTTTTATTCGCTACAGGGTGTACTTTGAGGGTTTGTGACTCTGTAGACCGTTTACATGCAGAAAAACCTTCATAACACACAAGGGGACGGGTAATAACCTGAAAAGCATGACATGGGACCTTTAATATGAGTAAAGAAATGATACAGATCGGCATAAACCTGATTTGACAGATTATTTACTGATAAGCTTGTGTAACCTGTTCAACAGTCTGCTGTTTTCTGTGACAGACTGTCTGACCTGAAACAACAGGCTGGATGTCGTGGAAAAGGTCATTCCCATGTCCAAGTTCAGGATTCGCCTCATTGTTAAAGCAACATTGGGTAAACATGCATTACATTTTATAAACCAACTATCACACAGAACCTCTAATATCATCATCAGTCAAATATCGGACCTTGTGAAAGATTATCAACCAACGAAAGACCGATTTAAGACAGATCGAGCGGCTTTAAAGCGGTTTTAGCTGGTGTTATTATAACAATGTTTCAATGTGACTGTGCGTGTCAGAGAGGAGAGTAATGACAGCGGGTGACAGGCCACACACAGGCCATATCTGACAATGTGACTCAGAGTGAGCACACTCTAGGGAGGAAAGGCATGTTGCCTGACAGCCACTAACATTCATAACGCATGAACTAGGAGCATATACTGAGAACTGAAGTTGAACAGGGATACTGTTGCATTGCTGTGGGAGTGGATACGCGTCCTATATTGTATGTCTAATGTTGTTTTTAAGCATGTAATTATACATGTATCTCTAGCCTTGTGGTTATTGTAATGTCCCAAAGTAGACTATAAACAGAAAATGTTACAGGAATTTAATTGAAATCTCTCTAATCGGCCAACACAGTGTATATGACTTTATGTTGTTGTTTTAGCTTGTTGGCCTTTCCAGCACACACATGTCTTTAATAATGCACTCCTTTATAGCCCAACCTGGAGCTGCTAGCTGAAACTGACTTAATTACAGAGATTTAGATGAAACAATTAGCAGGAGGCAAATAGCCGCTAACAACAGAGGAACAACAACTCGTCTTGATTAGAAAATATGATTTAACCTTTTTTATGTATGTAAGTATGTGGTTCTGCCAGAGAAGTTCATAAATTATTATGCAAGCTATCATTTCTCTTGCTTGCATAAGAAAAGGCTATTTGCTCCAATATAGCAATAATGTACACACAATTTAATGAGAATTGGAACAATTAAGGGTCTGCTTTGAAAGCCTTTTTTATTTACTTGAAAGCAAACCAAACATGGTTTATAAAATACATCTACTGCTGTCCTTCAGTGAATATCAGGTGGTTGTAAAACGTACTATTTGAACTTTATCCTACAAGTTTTTTTTGGCCGAACAAAAGTAAAGGAAAGTCAGTGCTTTTCTTCAAATACTCTATGACCTACATTACACAAACACCCACACACTCATGCAGCACGCAGGCGTATTGATCTGACAACCAGACGAGGCTGCAGGGCCGGTTTGGTGAGTCATGTCTTCTGTCATTCTTTAATAATGTCTTGTTTTTCTGTTTCTTTGGTAAGCACAAGTAATGCCCTCCCCCACTTCTGTCCACTGCCTTCGTCGGCACTGCACTTCCTCTTCAAAGATGGGTTCCGTAGTGCTCTCTAAACCAAATATAATAACCAAAATCCAATAAGGTCCCGTGCCGAAGGGTCAGTGTATGTTTTGGTCATTGGATTTTTTTTCCACAAATGGATATTCAAAAACAAAAAACGACTGTATATTTTCGTTTTCAAATTGAAAAACCAAAATTGAAATACAAGGCGTTTTTCTTTATCATGGTCAAAAATGGATTTGCTAAACTTAAAAAAACGGGAGGATTTTCATTTTCTACTTCTCAAAACAAAAAATAAAATCACTAGAAAACAGAAACAAAAAAACCCCAAAGTTTTTTCATACTCTGCTACCGGAAGTTGTCTTTCAGAATAAGAGCGCAGATGAGGACGGTCAATCCGTGTATCCACGGTCCATTTGTTTTCACAACGAAAACAGCCAAGACACATATTGAGCCCAGAAAATCAATGTTATTAAGGGCTGTAAATACAATAGACCTGTTTCTAAAATGGACAACATTGTTAGGAGATTTCAACTATACAGTGATTCTGCACTGCGGTCAACTCAGCCGTCTCTCCAGTTTGTTATTATTTTTTCTGCCATTAGTTCTTTGTGAGATTGATCCTGTTGGACTCAGTAGGCTAGTAGTGAAACTACTCCCACAAGTACTATGAAGTACTTACTGTGTACTTTTCCAGTAATCCTCTGTCAATGTCCGCTCCTGAGAACAAGAATGCATGTTTCTCTGCTATTTTGAATAAGCGTTAAAACACCTTTCTTGACTGATATTGTTGGACAGAGTATTTTAAGAGGACATGATATCAGCAATACTTCCAGTCAGCAGTCCGGCAGCGCATTTTAGACCTAACAATATTGATATTACATAGATATATAGCATATAATTGATGCAGTCTTTCCGAACACTTTTAAAATAAAATACTGCAAATGAAGAATATTTGTAATGTTCTGCACAGATAGTGCCTTAACTTGAATTTA
>NW_011370561.1:0-1757 GCF_000735185.1 Notothenia coriiceps
ACTGGTGCTGCGTCATTGCGTCATCGTTTGCGTGATGAAGTAACCGTTTGCGTGCCTGCTTCATAAAGCCAAACCGCCCGGAAACCCCTCGCAGCTGACACCGACAACAACAACAATGGCCGATTGTGCTCCAGGTTCCTCTGTACCTCTTCAGAAGACCAGATTCCCAGTAGGTAGCTGGTCTCTTCAGTGGACCACTACTGCTTGTTAAGTTTCTCCATCGTTCTGTTCAAACTGGATAAAACGCAGGCTTTTTGTTGTTGTTCAGGAGTTGCCCTGTCCCTCCCCCTGCCCCCGCCTCGACGTAAGCGTGACGTATGTGGTGCTTTTGCTCTGGCCGGACAATTTTGACCGGACAAAAACCCGGTGCTTTTCAAGCTCCAGCTCCGAACCGGCCCTGAAACACCGTTGGTGTGAATGAGGTAAAAGGAGTCCAATGGAGTGTGGGAGAGAGAAACTCCCTCTGGTGGAAAACAGGGATTTTAGCCTTTGCAGACCATGTTTTCTGACAATAACGGAAACATTTGAAGGCTGTTTTGTCTCAGATACAACAACACAGGGGGCAATCAACCGTATTTTTTTTAGTAATTTCACAGAGCTCTAGAAAGCTACGTACTTTCGTCCTGTCTGTGAAAAGCATGCTGCTGGATTTCATTCCTGTTGACCTCCGTGCCTTCAGGATCAGGAAATTAAATCCCAGGTTCAGACAGACTTCTGATCAATTCCCTGGCACAAATGTTCCCTACTTCAGTCTCTGTTGTAGCATCAGACGCTGCATGCTGAGCCCCCGTAACGACATTAAAACACTCACAAGAAGTCGTCTGTCCGAGGAAAAGACACAACAAAACGGTTTTTAAATTGAATTTTGGGTAGTATTTCGCCTTTATCAGAAACGATGCGCAGGGTGTGCGAGTTGAGCTCCATGATATGTAAAATAGATACTTTGTCAATGTCGGTAGGTGTCATGGGTGAGAGGAGATTCCATAAGGTATGTTCCCCTATCATGATCAAATTCCCCTGCAGTGATAACAATCTCTACGTTATCGCTGCCATAAATATCCTATTATTGCATAAATATTGCATTCCACATACACTTGCTTTAGATGGTTATCAGCATGTTATAAGAGGTCACAGTCAACATGTTAGGAAACTCGTAACTTAGTGGAATAATGAAAACACCGTGTTCTCTTTTCCCATGCACCATCATGTGAGAGGATTAGAGGGAATATTTTTCAGTTGGTTTCAGGTTGCGGAGGCTTCGACCTTTTAAACTCTTCACATTTGACAGCTTTGAACGTCTGAGATAAAGGAATTAGAGCGACGTGTTCAATGAAAATGAATGTGTTATTTCTTTTTATGCAGAACATCAATCAGCAGCAGGAAGACAGAAGCCATGGGCAGATTTTCTACATCAATCAAACATTATGTAAATCATTATGTCATCGAAAAAAGAGAACCAGTCTCGTATTAATGCGTTTACATAATCCTGCATCCATCATGAGTTTTAATGTTCCACTGCCCTTTAGTATCTGCACATGTCATTTCCTTTTCTGCACAAAAGAGCTATGTATTTTTTTAAGAACGCCAAACTATGAAAGAAAATGCATTAATATAAGCCATATTCTATTAACATGTAATGTATATAGACCTTTTATTTTGTATTTTATTATATATGTTGGAGGAAGAATTCATTGCCATTTCTACTCTGTAGCTTTGTGCATATGGCAATAAAACCTTTGAATTTGAATTGTGAATTG